>NW_027505918.1:0-105914 GCF_021521415.1 Bidens hawaiensis | reverse complement strand
GGTATCGCCTTGGAAAGGAATCATTCGCTTAAGAAAAAGAGGAAAGTGAAGCCCAAGGTACATTGAACCGTTTAAGATCGTGGATCGCGTGGGTGAAGTGGCATACAAGCTAGATTTATCTGAGGAGCTAGAAGGAGTTCATCCTACCTTTCACGTTTCTTATATGAGAAAATGTATGGCTGATGACACGTCGCACGTGCCATTAATGGACATTGAGGTTGATGAACAATTGAACTACATTAAACAACCAATCGAGATAGTGGATCGCAAGGAAAAGCAACTTCGTCACAAGGTTATACCCTTAGTTAAAGTGATATGGAAGAATCACAAAGGATCGGATGCCACTTGGGAAGTTGAAGAAGAGATGCGCAAGTTTTACCCGAATTTGTTTATGTAATAGTTAGGTTTCGGGGACGAAACCTCTTTAAGGAGGGAAGACTTGTAACATCCCGTTTTCTCGTTTCGGTTAATAAATAAAATATGGGTTATTATGAGTTGGGCTTGTGTTAGGTAAATAGATGTGAGTTATGGACTTGGGTAAAAAGGAAAGAGATAAAGACCATGGGCTTAAGCCCATGACCCATCGTATATAAACAATAATTAATCCTTAATCCATTTATTTTACACATATTCCATACACCAACCAAATCACACTTAAGCTCTCTCTCTAGTTTCTCTCTTTTCTCTAGCCGAATCAAAAAGGAAAACCGATCCTGACCCAAGGTAATGATAGCATTATGTTGTATGGATCCAAACCCGCTATATTTAGTTCCGAAACAACGAGTCGACACCCTTAAACCGTTAAAGTCATGAGATCTGGGTGGAATCGGGTATAAACTGAACCAAAGATGAGCTTAGGGGTCACCCTAGCTCAGATCTGGATCGAACGGGACGAAAAACGGTGTGAGATCTCGTTTTTCCAGTGAAATCTCGGTTTTCCGGCGACGACGGCGCCGGAAATGCGGCGGTACGAGGTTAACGAAATGTCAGAGAATGTTTCTGACATTCTCTGACCTAACCCTAATTCATTATGGGAACATAGCGAATTAGCCCCTGGGTTATTAAGCCAATTCGCTATAGAAGAATAACGAACTAGCTTCATTCGCTAACTAATTCATTAAACAATTCCCTGGACTTAGAAAAGAATGATTTAATTACAAAGAAACCCTTGAACTTTTAAGTTAGAAAATTAAATAATAACTTAATATCCTAATGGAAAATGTGTTAAGACAGTTAATGGAAATAAAATATTTCTAATCTGACCTGACAGCTCGACCCCAGACAGGGGCTCTACCCCTTGGACCTTGCTAGGGGTTGCCGCCCCTAGCCTCGCTACCAGGGGCGCTGCCCCCGGACCCCCATTTTTTTGTGGGTAATAATTAAACTGTTGGAGATATGTTGTCTTCAGCCCAGCCCATAATGGGATAGCTGAGAATTAGAGAAAAAGGCATAAACGGGCCTGGCCAGCTCTAATTGCCAAAGCCTAGTTTGTTAGGTTTATTGTTTAGCAAGATTAGCAAAGGGTTAAACCCTAATTAGCTAACCTATAAATAGATATCTTGTATCTGTAAATTATTATCACTCAATAATAAACCCTAGTTGCCCCCGTGGATGTAGGTTACACGCTGTAACCGAACCACGTAAATCTCTCGTGTTTATTTGTCCTTTGATTTCTGTTCGTGTGTGTATGTGCTTCGATACCTAACAACTGGTATCAGAGTCAGGTTCGGCTCTTTATCATCGAAGAACACCAACCCAACCGTTTCCCACCCCAAAACCGATCCTAGCTAACTGCTAGGGTTTTGTAGGAAGATAACCCAGATCTGCTGCAGGTGATCGCAGCCATCCCTGACCGACCAAACGCAGGAGCTACTGCTGATCAGATTGGGAACCGAACTACTGCTGTTATTGGTTCTGTTCACTCCAGATTCAGAAGTAATGGCTGAAGACGGGAAGACCAGAATTGTGGTATTTGATGGGCAAAATTTTGGGTGGTGGAAGATGCAAATCACGGATTTGCTAGTACAAAAGGATTTGGATTCGGCTCTAGGGACTCCTCCTACACCGATAACACCAGCTTGGACAGCACTTGACAAGAAGGCTATGTCAACAATCCGGATTACTCTATCTATGAATGTTGCATACAACATCCTAGAACAAACCACATCGCGTGGGATTATGGAAGCGTTGTCAAACATGTACGAGAAGCCATCTGCTGCCAATAAAGTGTTCCTAATACGGGAGTTAGTTAACACACGCATGAAAGAGGAAAGTTCATTTACTGCTCATATTAACCTGTTTAATTCTCACTTGTCTCGTTTGTCTTCCGTTAATTTCAAGTTAGATGATGAACTACAAGCATGCCTACTTTTATCCTCATTACCTGACAGTTGGTCAGGAACAATCACTGCAGTTACCGGGTCAGTTGGATCTGAAGCTCTCACGTTCAGTAAGGTTCGTGATTTGATACTAAATGAGGATTCGAGAAGAAGAAGCACTGGAGAGACAAGTTCGTTACTCAGTACAGAGGGTTGTTGGTGCATGTTTTGTAACATATGATCTTTTATGTTTGTTAGAATTGAGAGCAACGGTCAAAGGGGAGTCTGTTGGTGCATTTTGTGACCGTCGCTATGCAATGCTGACCAGCGGAGACGCCATAGGCGAAGTTAGAACAACTTCGCCTTAGGCGAAGTTATAACAACTTCGCCATAGGCGAAGTTATAACAACTTCTCCATTGGCGAAGTTAAGAACAACTTCGCCTACAGGCCCAAGCCCAAGCCCACGAAGTTGGTTTATCTATATATTTGTGTGTCTTGTTTAGGTTTGAGTATCTAGAAAGTTAGAGTTTTGTGATCAGTTCAATTGTCTAGAGAGAAACCGAGAGGGAGAGTAGTGTGGGACGACCCGAGGTAGAGCTCACCTCGGGTCGGCCGTGTCTTTGTTTTTGTTCGGTTTGTAACGTGGTTTGGTTATTATATAAAAGATCTGCAGATTTGTTTATTCCATTCGTGTGTTTGTTCGTGTGTTGGTTTGTGTGTAATCGTGTTCTTCGTCTTCTACACCATTAAACGAGTCTAGGAGGATTCCGCACTCCTAGACCTCGTGCGGATCTCGTATCGATCAGCGACGCCCCGGGGGACTTACAAGTGGTATCAAAGCCTTAGGCTCTTATGCTATGGTTCGAGATCTGCGTTTTGGTGTTTCTGGCACGTTTCTGATGCGTTTTTGGCCGAACAGCCGCCGCAGGCGAAGTTATTGGGTTCAGGCGAAGTTGTCGCTTAAATTTTAGGGTTTAGGCGAAGTTAGCAGCCAGGCGAAGTTATGGGGGGGGGCGAAGTTATGGACAGGCGAAGTTATGGGGGGTGAAGTTAATGAGGGGCGAAGTTGACTTTTAGGCGAAGTTGACTTTTAGGCGAAGTTATAGTCAGGCGAAGTTGACTTTTAGGCGAAGTTGACTTTAGGCGAAGTTGACTTTTAGGCGAAGTTGACTTTCAGGCTAAGTTAAAAAAAAAAAAAAATTGTTTGGAGTTTTCGTCTGTATGGCCAGGTGTACACGATTATTGTGAGACCGAAAGTGTTGTTCCGACAATGAGTGAAACTTGGTATCTCTCGGTCTTACGTGTGAACAAATACGGGTCAACTCTGGATATGGAGTTGAAGTTGTGAATGGGATGTTGATTGAAACTGGATATTGACACATATTTGGGTGTTTATGGGCAAAGAAATTGTTGTTGTTTGAGGTTGACCAACTGAAGAAAGTCAAATCGAACTGAAGGTTTTCGTCATTACTAGATTGCGGTCAGAGCATATTATTTATGTTATTTTCAAGGCGTTCGAGAATTGGATCCTGAAACGTGATGCTTATTTATTAAAGTGGAAATTTTGGAACAAGTTGGATTTAATCGGGAATTAAAGTGTTTATGTTCTTGATCGTTATCCATGGTGATTGAAGATGCTTCGGATTAACTAATGGTCATGTGTGTTAGATTCTGTCAAGGTGGTTTTGTGATGAAATTGATCACTTGATGTTGAGTAGTTGAAGATTGAACCTTATCTTACTATACAATTCCGACGTGTTGGTGAAGTTGTGGAGGGAGCCCAACTTCACGTGTTGGTGAAGTTAGAAGAACTTCACGTGATTGGTTGAGATGATCAATTAGGCACGGGGATGCATGCATGTCAAAGACCTCAATCGATATAGTCGAAGAAGCTTACACTGAAGGGGATACCTGATATGGAAGACGTCAGGTGATTAGTAGATTTGTGGAGTTACAAGACAGTTTCAGACACGGCTGGTTGAAGGAAGGATGGATGTTGCATGTATATGTGAAGTTCAAGTTTGAAGAATATAGTGCAATCGAGTCCTACAAGAAGAAGAAAACATAAGATCATCAGTTAAGAGGGAGTCTGTTGGTGCATGTTTTGTAACAGATGATCTTTTATGTTTGTTAGAATTGAGAGCAACGGTCAAAGGGAAGTCTGTTGGTGCATTTTGTGACCGTCGCTATGCAATGCTGACCAGCGGAGACGCCATAGGCGAAGTTAGAAAAACTTCGCCTTAGGCGGAGTTATAACAACTTCGCCATAGGCGAAGTTAGAACAACTTCACCTTAGGCGAAGTTATAACAACTTCGCCATAGGCGAAGTTAAGAACAACTTCGCCTACAGGCCCAAGCCCAAGCCCGCGAAGTTGGTTTATCTATATATTTATGTGTCTTGTTTAGGTTTGAGTATCTAGGAGTTTTGTGATCAGTTCAATTGTCTAGAGAGAAACCAAGAGGGAGAGTACTGTGGGACGACCCGAGGTAGAGCTCACCTCGGGTCGGCCGTGTCTTTGTTTTTGTTCGGTTTGTAACGTGGTTTGGTTATTATATAAAAGATCTGCAGATTTGTTTATTCCATTCGTGTGTTTGTTCGTGTGTTGGTTTGTGTGTAATCGTGTTCATCGTCTTCTACACCATTAAACGAGTCTAGGAGGATTCCGCACTCCTAGACCTCGTGCGGATCTCGTATCGATCAGCGACGCCCCGGGGGACTTACAAGGGTAGAGGAAGAAACGGTAGTGGGGGAGGAAACAGAGGAAGATCAAAGTCTAAACGAAGAAGCAAGTCGAGATCAGCAAAACCAAGGAAAGACATAGTTTGCTGGAATTGTGAAGAAAACGGGCACTTCAGAAGTCAATGCACCAACCCACATAAAGAAAAGAAAGAGGTGAACGCTGCCACATCAGCATCAGATGATTCAGATGATGCGCTTATATGTTGTGTCAAGAATCCTGTTGAAGACTGGATTATGGATTCAGGAGCATCTTTTCATGCTATTTCTAGCACGAAGATGATGAAGAAACTACGAACAGGTAACGTTGGTAAATTTCGTTTGGCTAATAATCAGTTTCTTGATATAACAGGAATGGGAGACATAGACTTAAAGACTCCATTGGGAACCACTTGGACCTTGAAAGATGTTCGGGTCATTCCAGCTTTAAGGAAGATGTTGATATCCATTGGTAAGCTTGATGATGAGGGATATGATGTCACTTTTGGTAGAGGACAATGGAAAGTAGTGAAAGGCAGTATGGTGATTGCTAGAGGTAAGAAAAGAGGTACTTTATATATGGTTGAAGTACCAGATGAAGGGGTTAATGTAGTGACTTGTGGGCTAAGTCAATCAAAGTTATGGCATCAACGACTTGGTCACATGAGTGAAAAGAGGTTGAAAATGCTTGTCGCCAGGGGAAAGCTTCCAGAGTTGAAGAGGGTCGATTATGAGTTTTGTGAACTGTGCGTGTTTGGCAAGAAAAAGAAGGTAACTTTTGCGAAGACAGGTAGAGCACCAAAAGCTCATAAATTAGAGCTAGTTCACTCAGATGTATATGGACCGACATCGGTCGCTTCAATTGGAGGATCTCGCTACTATGTTACCTTCATCGATGATTCAACATGCAAGGTATGGGTTTACTTTCTTAAACATAAATCTAAAGTTTTTGGTATTTTTAAGAAATGGAAATCTGCTGTTGAACTTGAAACCGATTTGAAGGTTAAGTGCTTAAATTCCGACAACGGAGGAGAATACATCAGCAAAGAATTTATTGATTATTGTGCTGAAAGAGGGATCAATACAGTTCCAGGAACTCCGCAACAAAATGGGGTTGCAGAGAGGATGAACAGAACATTATGTGAGAGAGCTAGAAGTATGAGATTGAATGCAGGGCTCCCAAAGATGTTCTAGGCTGATGCAGTTAACACTGCAACTTATCTTATCAACCGTGGGCCCTCAGTACCGTTGGGATTCAATATTCCTCAAGAAGAATGGAAGGGTAAAGCTGTAAAGTATGATCACCTAAGAATTTTCGGGTGCACAGCTTATAACATTAATCCAGAAGGTGACAAGTTATATGATAAAGCGAAGAAGTACACACTCATTGGTTTCGGGTCAGAAAAGATGGGCTATAGGCTTTGGGATTTTGAAAGCAGAAAGGTAGTCAGAAGCAAGCATGCCGAATTCAATGAAGCAGAGCTGTACAAACACAGAAAGTCAGTCAACTCAAAGGTTGAGTTCGAAACCACAAGTCAGAGAAAAGAACCAGTTACAGAATCTATAGCAGGTCCTGAAGATGACTCAGATCCCGAGTTTGATAATAATGACGGTGGAGTTGAAGAACCAGTGGGGTCTTCAGATAGTGGGAGTTCAGAGTCTGAAGAAGATCAGCCTCCACAACAGCCACAACAACCTGACACGTGGGTCAGGAGATCCACCAGAGCTACTAAACCGCCGGACAGGTTCAATCCCGGTCGTACAAGTCCGTTAGTTTGTTATCTTCTTTTAACTGATAATGGTGAGCCTGATTGCTACTCTGAAGCAATTAAGGTAAAAGAATCGTTCCAGTGGGAGCAAGCAATGAAAGAAGAAATGGCTCTTTAGACAAGAACAAGACTTGGGTTCTTGTTAAGCTTCCGCAAGACAAGAAAGCTCTTCAGAATAAGTGGGTGTACAGGATCAAAGATGAAAACGATGGAGCCAAGAGGTATAAAGCTCGTTTAGTGGTTAAAGGGTTTCAACAAAAAGAGGGGGTCGATTACGGTGAAATCTTCTCTCCGGTTGTGAAGATGACTACTATTAGGGTGGTTCTTGGTATCGTTGCAGCAGAGAAGTTACATTTAGAGCAACTAGAAGTGAAGACAGCTTTCTTACATGGAGATCTTGGTGAAGACATCTACATGAAACAACCTGAGGGTTTTCAAGTAAAAGGTAAAGAAAATTGGGTTTGTAAACTGAAGAAGAGCTTGTATGGTTTGAAACAAGCACCGAGACAGTGGTACTTGAAGTTTGATGACTTCATGGAGAGAATAGGTTTCAAGAGCTGTGAAACTAACCACTGTTGCTATCTAAAGAATTTCAAAAATTTCTACATCATTTTACTTCTGTATATAAATGATATGCTGATAGCAGGGTCTGACATGAATGAGATTAACAAGTTGAAGAAACAAATGTCTAAAGAATTCGAGAAGAAGGATTTAGGTGCAGCCAAGCAGATACTCGGGATGAGTATTACCCAAAACAGAAAAGTTGGTTCACTAACACTATCTCAGGAGAAGTACATAAGTAAAGTGTTAGAGAAATTCAAGATGAATGATGAGAAGATTAAGACTAGAAATACTCCATCAGGAAGTCACTTGAAGCTTACCAAACAACAATCGACAAAGTCTGAAGAAGAAAAATCAGAGATGGCTAAGGTTCCTTATGCATCAGCAGTTGGGAGTCTCATGTATGCTATGGTGTGCACTCGACCAGATATAGCTCATGCTGTTAGGTAATCATTCGATTTATGTCAAATCCTGGTAAAGAACATTGAGAAACTGTCAAGTGGATACTCAGATACTTGAAGGGTACCCAAAATATGGGGTTGTGTTTTAAGGGTAAAGATACTATGCTCAGAGGTTATACTGATACAGATTTGGGAGGTTGCAGAGAGACATACAAAAGCACTACAGGGTATATTTTACAGTGGGAGGCACAGCAGTGAGCTGGACTTCAAGACTTCAGAAAAGTGTGGCTCTATCAACAACAGAGGCCGAGTATATGGCTGTTGCGGAAGCGAGCAAAGAACTAGTTTGGTTGAAGACTTTTCTCGAAGAATTAGGAAAACATCAGCCTGATTACTCGTTGTATTGTGACAACGAGAGTGCATGAAGCTTGCCAAGAATCCTGTCTATCATAGCAAGACGAAGCACATTGGGAGAAAGTATCACTTTGTGAGGGAATTGATTAGAGATGGAACAATTAGTTTGAAGAATATCCCATGTGCTAAGAATCCAGCAGATATGTTAACCAAGTCTGTGGTGCTGGATAAGCTGAAGCTTTGCATAGCTTCAGCTGGTCTCCAGGAATAGTTGAGGAGAATGGGGTAACTAGAAAAACTGAAGATACGGGGAATTCTTCATTTTTTACAGAAGTAAAGAAGAGATGGTGCAGTTCGAGGTCCGAAGACACCAAGTGGGAGATTGTTGGAGATATGTTGTCTTCAGCCCAACCCATAATGGGATAGCTGAGAATTAGAGAAAAAGGCATAAACAGGCCTGGCCAGCTCTAATTGCCAAAGCCCAGTTTGTTAGGTTTCTTATTTAGCAAGATTAGCAAAGGGTTAAACCCTAATTAGCTAACCTATAAATAGATCTCTTGTATCTGTAAATTATTATCACTCAATAATAAACCCTAGTTGCCCCCGTGGACGTAGGTTACACGCTATAACCGAACCACGTAAATTTCTCGTGTTTATTTGTCCTTTGATTTCTGTTCGTGTGTGTGTGTGCTTCGATACCTAACATAAACTAGAAACACGATATGGGTAGTGATAGTTAAATTGATACGTGTAATTGTTATACAGTTAGTCATGCACAGCTCAAGAAAGGAATAACCATAAACGGTGAACGTAACCGAGTTCAGGTGAGTTTCTAGCCCCATTCCTTGTTATGTATTCGGGGATGTGTGCATACTCGATGTGATAGTTAATACACTTGCCTTAAATGGTAAGTGTATGTCATGTATGATTTGTACGTTATTTATGTATGTCTTAAATGTGAATGAAAGCTTGTTTGTGCGTGAACGATCTTCGGATATTGCATGCACTGCCAGGTGATGGTTGAGGATATGATTGTTGTATATGATGGATGAATGATGTATGTATGTATGAAACTTACAATTATACATATAGAAAGGAATGGCATGATAGTTGGGAAGAAAGGGAGACCGGACCCTAATAATATCCGAGGATGGAGGCCCTAATAATATCCGAGGAAGAAGGGAGACCAGACCCTAATAATATCCGAGGATGGAGGGTACCGGACCCTAATAATATCCGAGGTATGTAGTGCGAAATGCTCTTTATAATGTAAGGTTAGTTATGAATATATACGGAAGAATGATGCACAGGTTATGTATGTAATGCGTACCTTCGGGCACGTATATGTGTATGTAAAGTAAGTTATGTGATTAACTAGAACTCACTCAGCGTAGCTGACTTTTAGTATGCACGCATGTGAGTAGATTGAGGCAGTTCGCTTGAAGAAGACATATGGCATGGAATTGAAGAGACTGGCATCTCAAGGAAATGTTATGATATTTTGAGACTATGTTTTTGTTGGTACATAAATGTCAGTAGTTCATAGTCTAGCGTTTGTAATCGAGTCTGTAATGTAATTATGTTTAAGTTTATGTTTATGTAAGTAAGCGAAGTTGTCAACAAGTTCGCTTAGGCGAACTTGTTGAACAAGCGAAGTTGTCGACAAGTTCGCCTAGGCGAACTTGTTCAACGAGCGAAGTTACTGACAACTTCGCCTAAGGCGAAGTTGTCGTGTATTTATATAGCCTACGGGTTTACGGTTTAGATGTTAGAGTTTTGGTTAATCACGTGTAATTCAGCAAGTCGATAGACGAGAGATAGAGTCTGTAATAGACGTGTTTCAAGTTATAATATATAACGTGTTCGTTTGTATCGCGTGTGATTGTTTTACGTATTCTACGCTCGTAACTACCTACGCAGGGATTCCGCACCTACGTAGATAGCGATATCCTGTGTAAGATCCGTCCGGGAACCTACAATTGGTATCAGAGCTTTGGCTCGATTGTGTGGTTCGGGATTTCACGCGGGTGTAGAAAACGTCTCGTTTGACCTATTCGCGGGACGCGTTTTCGTTGATATTGTGTTATACTCACCTTATACAGTCATATTCAAGCCGTCACACCGACCGGAAACTGCTAAATCGTCGAAAACAGATCTGAATATTTTCAGTGTTCTTCGGGCGAAGTTGTTGTTCTTCAGGCGAAGTTGCCGACGCTGGAAGTAGGGTTTCGGCGAAGATATAAGGTTGAGCGAAGTTAACCACAACTTCGCCTACCTCATAAGTTCGCCTAAGCGAAGTTATCCTCAACTTCGCTTACCTCCTAAGTTCGCTTACCTTAAGCGAAGTTATTCTCAACTTCGCCAAGTCACGAGAATTTAAGGATTTTCCAGCGAAGTTAACACTTAAGCGAAGTTATCCTTAACTTCACCTATAGTACTGTTTGGAAGAATTTTTGTTTTTTTTTCCGGGTTTTTCTTGTTTTCGAGAAGATGTCGCCGATTAACATCTCAGAGTTAGTCAAAATGGAAGTTGAAGCGGGGTCGGCTACTAAGGCCCCAAGGTTGATGAAAGGAACCGACTTTGTAGCGTGGAAATATAGGTTCATTCAGTATATTAAATACCAGGATGCAAAGATGTGGGTGTACATCCAGGATGGATATATTCCACCGACAATGGAATACGAAGGTCGGGATGTGATAAAGAAGTACAGCAAGATGGAGGAAGAAGAGAAGAAGATGTATGAGGCTGAGAGCAAGGCCCATGCTGCAATTACTATGGCTCTTCCTCAAGAGATTCTCCATACATTCCGGAAGTACACTTCTGCACGAGAGCTTTGGGATGCTCTTGAGAATAGATTCGAAGGGAACGTGGGTATTCGTGCCTCGAAGATTAAGCTGTTAAAGACCCAGTTCTCTGTCTTCAAGTATTTGAAGAACGAATCGCTCGATGATATTATCACCCGATATTATCATCTAATGACAGAGCTGAACAACTATTCTATTGCTTACAGAGAGGAGGAAATAGTTGAGAAGCTTCTCGATGCTCTCCCACCAAAGTGGGAAATGTACACTGTTCTAATGAGGGAAGACAAAGACTTTCCTAATTATGACTTGGAGACAGCAGTAAACAAGCTCGGAACCTTTGAGCTTAATATGGTTCGTAAAGAGACACCAACGGATCAGGTTCAAGACCCTGGTATGTATGGTGCCAAAGTTATCTCAGGCTCAAGTTCGAAGTCTGAATCTGCTGCTTACTACTCCAAAGGAGAGTCAGGTTCTAACTCTTCTCATGAAGGAAATGTGTCAGTAAACATGAACGGTGATGTTTGCTTTGTTGCTGGAGGATCAAGTGCTTCGAAACCTCAAGCATCCAAGAGTAGTTTCTCTCCCAGTGCTTCGAGCAATAACTACTCTAAGATGCCAATGAGTGTCAAATCTGCTGAAGAGCAGTTTGCACTCTATGCATCTTTTATTGCTTCTTACGAGAACTACATACAAGGGAAGATTGTGGACCCTGCTGCTTTGGAAGAAGACTATGACCAGATCGATCCTGATGATCTGGAGGAGATGGATCTGCAGTGGCAGATGGCGATGATAGTCAGAAGGGTGAAGCGTTTCATGAAAAAGACTGGCAGAAAGTTCGTAGGTGGAAAGCCAGGATTTGATAAGTCAAGGGTGAGGTGTTACAATTGTCAACAAAATGGACACTTTGCAAAGGAGTGCACTAATGCACGTGTAGAACGTAGTCAGGGGAGGACTACACAGCAAAGTGGAAATAACAATGGGAATAATGCCATGATGTCTGATGCTGGTGAATACAACTGGAACATGTTCTCTGGAGAACTCTTTGAGCAGGCACACATGGCGAAGGTTGCAGCTGAAGAATGTATGAAAGCTGCTGAAAATGAAAAAGCTTTCATGGCTAATGACCAGAACTCCGAGGTATGTACTAAACCTATCTGTACTAAAAGTGAGAACTTGTATGAACAGCTTGCTACAATTACTGATCAGTATGTTAAGTTGGATGCCGAATTTAAAACCTTGAAAGAAGATCATCACTTCACAAAGACTAGAGAAAATAATTATAAAATAAAAATTAAAGCTTGTGAAAAAGACGTTAAAAGTTTAAAAACAAAATTAGCTGAGAAAATTGATGTGATCGATCTAAGCTACGAGGTTTTAGAAGAGAAAACCAAGTTAATCGCTGAGAAAGAAAAACAGATTGCTGATCACCAGGTAAAAGTGGTGGAACTAAATAGGAAACTGGAGCAATTCCGGAATTCCTCTGCTATTCTTGATCACCTCGTTAGTGATCAAGGTTCCTCACCTAAGAGGGGAGGAATTGGTTACCATGAGGTTCCACCACCTTATAACCATAATTATACTTTCAATCCTAGTGTTCATGAATCTGTTAATTTTGTAGCTGATCAGACAGGTCCTGCTAAGGAAACTGATAAAGTACCGGAAGTTAGTAAAGGCGAAACAAGTTCGCCTGTCTCAAAAGTTAAAATTTCTATTTCAAGTCTAGTCTCATCTGATTCGGATAAGTCATCCGAGTCGGGTAAGACAAAAGAGAAGGAAGTATTACCCACTAGTGGAGAAAAAGTTAAATCAACTAAAAGGAGTACTCCACTCAACCCATATGTCCCACCTTATGTGAGACGTACGGTTGGTAATACTGCCTCCACATCTAAAACATCTGCTGAAAAGAAAGCTGAACATAGGTGTTGTTTTAGATGTCATCAAACAGGGCACCTTGTTGCTGATTGCCCTCTGAAGCAGCGTTTCAGAGAGGTGAGGCCCTCGAAAACTGAGACTAAGGTTTTTGGTAATCGTTTAAATGTTAAAAATGAAAACCATTCAAATTTGAGAGATAATACAGGTTTTCAAAGAAACACATCTCGTTTTTACACTACTAATAACCAAACCAAATGCTATAATTCTTTTGATTCTCTTAATGTTCGTCGGTTTGGTTGGCCTCACTATCAGTCTCCAAGGAGGTATCCTGTTAGGACTCGTGGAAATTTTTCTAATGCTAACTTTGGTCAGCCAAGGTGTGTGAGTTCTGTTAAGAAGGTTAATCGACCCAAGACCAAGAGGTCTTGGGTCCCCAAATTTTAATAATCTCTTTTGTTTGTGCAGGAACAGTTGAACAGGGCTTCCAATAATCTTTGGGTTGTGGACAGCGGCTGTTCCTGGCACATGACTGGTAACAAGGATTTGTTACAAGATTTAAAACCTGTTCAAGGAGCAAGAGTCAGTTTTGCCGGTGAGAGTGGAGGCAAAATAACAGGAAGGGGTATGGTAACTAACGGGAATATGACGTTAGAAAATGTGAACTTTGTTGAAGAACTGAAGCACAATCTGCTGAGTGTGTCGCAGATTTGTGATAAAGATTATACCGTACACTTCACGAAGACTGATGCGATTGTGTTGAAGCCTGGTTTTCAAATACCAGAGGAGTGGATAGTAATGAAGGCTCCACGTGATCGAAATACGTATATGATGGATTTAAGTTCAACTGAAATGTCAACGGAAGAATCGTGTCTTTTGACGAAAGCAAGCGAATCGGAATCTGAACTGTGGCACAGGAGAATGGGGCACATTCATCTTCGGAAGATGAACCATATTGTCAGACATGGGCTTGTGTTGGGTGTTCCCTTAAAAAGTTTCAATTTTGAAGACAAATGTCTTGCGTGCAAAAAGGGAAAGCAGCACAAGAAGTCCCATCTCACCAAGAAAGTAAATTCAATTGCCAGTACACTAGAACTGCTTCACATGGATCTCTTCGGTCCTGTGAATGTAAGAAGTCTAGGTGGTACAACTTATAGCTTGGTGATCACTGATGACTACTCACGATACTCGTGGGTATACTTCCTGAAATCAAAGGACGAAACGGCTCAAATGGTGAAGAATCTGATTACCAAAGTTGAGAACATTATGGATAAACGAGTGAAGTTCATCAGAAGTGACAATGGTTCCGAGTTTAAAAATTTTGAAATGGAGATCTTCTGTCTGTCAAGAGGGATTGAACACCAATTCAGCGCTCCGTATACTCCGCAACAGAATGGAGTGGCTGAAAGGAAGAATAGAACTTTAATTGAAGGAGCCAGAACTATGCTGGCTGATTCGAAGCTTCCGGTGGTGTTCTGGGCTGAAGCTGTTTCTATAGCTTGCTATGTACTGAATAGAGTTTTAACGGTAAAAAGACTTAATAAAACATGCTACGAGCTTATGCATGGGAGAAAGCCCAATTTGTGTGGACTTGAAGCTTTCGGGTCCCCGTGTTCAATTTTAAAGGCACATTCAAAGTTTGGTGAAGCAGCCGATGAAGGAATCTTAGTCGGCTATGAAGTTGGGACTCCCAACAGGCGTGTCTTTAATACAACGAACAGCAAGGTTGAGGTGGTATGTAACACCGACATTACGAGTTACAGATCGCCAAGACCGAGCATCGGACCTCCTGGGATTTTCGACTATGATAGGCTCTTCAAGTCTTTTAACATACCTGATTTGTTTTGTACAGAAGAAGAAGAACGTGTTGCTACGAAGATGATTCTAGATGAGGAGGAAAATTTGGCACATAGACAGCTATTTGGTGATTGTCAACCTTCCTCATCAAATTCTATCGGTTCCCCTGCTGTCTCTCCTGAAGAAGATTTTATCAATCCATTTCACTCTCAGCCAGAAACAACCATTGATGAGCTCTCTTCTAATTTAGAAGATAATTTGCATGTCGGTGCTGTTCCGACCACGAGAATTCACATAGATCACCCTTTGGAGAATGTTATAGGTGATGTGTCCTCCGGTGTACAAACCAGAAGTAGCTTGAATGAGCACACCTGTGTTTATACAAGCATTAAGGAAACGGGTATAATGAACGAATGTTTGTACTCATGCTTTATTAGCCAGATTGAACCGAAAAATTATCAAATGGCTCTTAAGGACAGCTCGTGTGTCGAGGCCATGCAAGAAGAGTTGGCTCAATTTAAGAAGATGGAAGTTTGGACTTTGGTTGAAAAACCAAGGAATGTGCATGCGATAGGCACAAAATGGGTGTTTAAGTGCAAGAGAGATGAAAAGGGGATTATTATAAGAAACAAGGCGAGGCTGGTCGTTAAAGGTTTTAATCAGCAAGAGGGGATAGATTATAATGAAGTGTTCGCTCCGGTGGCCAGGTTGGAAGCGATAAGATTGTTTTTGGCGTTTGCTGCTTTTAAGAAGATGAAAGTGTTTCAGTTGGACGTGAAGAGTGCGTTCCTCAATGGGAAAGTTGATGAGGTTGTGTATGTTGAGCAACCTCCGGGTTTTCCTGACCCAGACTTTCCTGATCACATGTACAAGTTGAGCAAGGCGCTGTATGGAATACATCAGGCACCTCGTGCCTGGTATTCAACGTTATCGGACTACTTGCTAGAGAATGGTTTTGAAAGGGGTTTGATTGACAGCACACTGTTTGTGAAGAGAGATGGAAGTGACTTCCTGCTAGTTCAAGTCTACGTGGATGACATCATATCTGCTGCATCAAGAGTCTCCATGTGTCAGGAATTTGAGGCCATCATGAAGAAAAGATTTGAGATGAGTGCTATGGGTGAACTAACGTTCTTTTTAGGATTGCAGGTTGATCAAAAGAAGGATGGGATGTTCATTCATCAAACAAAATATGTTCATGATGTCCTCAAGCGCTTCAAGATGAAGGACTCTTCTCCATTTGACACTCCAATTTGCGTCAACCACAAGTTGGGAGCTGAAATAGACGGTGACGCAGATGTGGACCCAACTCAGTATCGGGCTATAATAGGTTCTTTGATGTATTTGACTGCTTCTAGGCCTGATATAATGTTTGCTGTTTGTCTTTGTGCTCGTTTTCAGGCAAACCCAAAGGAATCTCACATGAAGGGTGTGAAGAGGATTCTGCGGTATCTCAAAGGCAAGCCGAAGCTAGGGTTGTGGTACCCGAAGGGAGGAGACGTGGAACTGGTTGTTTATACAGATTCTGATTATGGAGGGTGCAATCAGAGTCGGAAGTCGACAACAGGAGGATGTCAGTTTCTCGGTGGAAGATTAGTTTCCTGGCAGTGCAAGAAACAGACATCAGTCGCAATCTCTACGTGCGAAGCTGAATATATGGCAGCATCCAACTGCTGCTCTCAGGTTTTGTGGATTCAGCAACAATTGCGCGACTGTGGTCTGAATTTCTTACTCACTCCTATTTTTATTGATAACACTGCTGCCATCTCAGTAATTAATAAAATCCCGTGAAACATAGTAAAACTAAACATATTGACATTCGTCATCATTTCATACGGGATTGTGCTGAGAAGAAACTGATTAAGGTCGAAAAGGTCGATACGCTAGAAAATTTCGCTGATTTATTTACAAAAGCGTTTGATAAATCCAGATTTCAAAATCTAATTGAGCTGAACGGGATGATCAATCCCGAGTAACCATGTTTTTTGTGTTTATTTAAAAAAAAAAAAAAAAAAAACGTCACTATTGCTTAAAATTAGTCGGTTACCTCAGTTTGATGGACATATCCTCGGATATGTTTTGGTCCTCGTTTCTACTTGTAGAGAATGAGGGTCGCCATTAACCAGATGACTGAAAGTGACCGGGGCGGTTATGATGTGTTTTCTTTCTGTCGCTGAAAATTAGTCGGTCATACTTAGTTAGAAGGACACATACTTGTATGTGGTCGGTCCAGTTGATCCATTGGATCTTCAGGATTGCCGTTTACCTGAAGACTTTGACGTGATCGGGGCGATTGAAGTCAAAATTTCTTGAGGGAAATGAAATTACTTTTCAAGTCTGTTACTTCGTAAGAAGTTAGTTAGCTATGTTGAACGGAAAATTGATCCAACCATGGAAAATGATAGATATACTAACTTTGTGTGCTTAACTAGTGAAGTTATTAGGCTTAAAAGGCTTTAGGACAATTATTGTATGTCATGGTAACTTTTTATGGTGCGTAAAAGTAGATGTGATACAAATTAAATTTTACTTGATTTTATGTGGAAACTCCTTAAGAGTTTTGCGTGTCTTCATGTATATCTTTCCGAATGATAGGCAGAAAAGTGATTACCCAGTCATACACGAACCCATGTGTGTTCTGATTCCCGTGAAGATAGCGTTTCAAGATACTGCAGTGATCCAGATTCGGGACTTGCAGTTAATTTCTACTTTGAAGTCTATGTTGTTAAAAAAAAAAAAAAATTATTTAGTACTTATGAGTTATTGTAACATTCGAGAGTTCAAGATATCGAGACTTCTCAATCATGGAGTAAGAATGAGTACGGGAAGCAGACAAAGAATACTTACAAGTTAATCAGACACTATGGGTCGAAGTCAATTCGGGGTGACTTGGGGAAAGCCAAATACGCTTTGAGAATAGATAGGAGGCATCAAAATCTCTGAGTTGTTGCCCACTTATTTTTTTGAGCTTAATTGAACTTAACTCGTATCAAAGAAACGATGAAAACCACTTTAAGTTATACCTGCTTACAACCTGTCTCTATATGTCATAATACAGCTAAACACAGATCTATGTGACAGTCACGTAGTTAGTATGATTCCTGTTCGGATCTTTTCTAAAACGTAGCAGTCCCTATCGAGACTGAAATTTGATCCCTTATACTTTCAATTTTTTAAGTTTTTGTACTTAGATAGTTTTATGATTTTTTATCTGGTTACTTAGAATTGATCATGTCGTTTATTTCTTAAACGAAAGTTTTAAAGAGTTAATTCAAATTGTTCAAAATTATAAGGTTTGGTTATGAAAATATAGGCGAAGTTGTTGAATCAGGCGAACTTGTGGATAACTTCGCCTAGGCGAAGTTATCCGTAACTTCGCCTGAACAACTCTGACCCTATATAAGGATTTCAAACAGTAAAATATTCATTATTTCAAAAAATCAGCGAAGTTGTTCCGAGAAACCCGGCGAACTTAACTATTATCCGGCGAACTTGATTCGTTTCCGATTTCGATCCTTTTTCTCAGTTTCGTTCAATAGATTCAAGGTGTGTGTTTTCGATTAACCGTATATCCAAAGACAGTGATGCTTTTCATAGGTCGTTTTGAACGGTTTCGTGACCTCGGTCCGGTGATCTTTCAAAACCGAGATTTACAAACTTGTATTACGTGTTCATGGACGATCTTTTCATCTAACCATCCGTAATATCATGTGTTAGAGTCTCCTGGATCGTCAAACTTTGCCGAATCATCGGATTCCGGATGTTAGAATCCGAACAGTCGCCTATTCTGATGCAGGCGAAGTTAGGGTTTAGGCGAAGTTATCCGCAACTTCGCCTGGGGCTTAATTTCGCCTGAGGCGAAGTTATCCGCAACTTCGCCTGAGACTTAATTTCGCCTAACCCTTATCTTCGCCTGAGGCGATGTTGTGATGAGGCGAAGTTAGAGACCATTTTACTTAAAATTAATTAGACGAACTTAAAGATGAAGCGAAGTTGTTCCCAACTTCGCCTCACCTTTAACTTCGCCTATACAGGTTTGATCACAACTTCGCTCCTGGTAATCAAGCGAACTTGTGTACAACTTAAACGTTTATCTAACTTGGTTCGTTTAGTGCAGATATGGCTGCTGTTGGAGGTGCAGGTGATGACGGTGATGACCACAGACAATTCTTCCCAGCTCATAACCAGTTCATAACACTTGACCCAGATGCAAAGGGCGTGGAGGACTACAGGGAGATAATTACTTTTCTCTTGCGCTCACGGATATATCACGCAATAACAACTACCCTGCCTATTTCCCTACCGAATATTGAAGACTTTTGGCAGACGGTAGAGTACGATTGCCGGTGTTGAGCCCCCGGTTATGCGAGCCACCGTAAACGGTCAAGTTGTTCAGTTTTCTTCTGAACAAATACGGGTGGCGTTGCAGTTTGGTGAAGAGACGAGGGATGATCCAACGGAGTTTGTTGCGCCATTCCGTGATGGGGCGTTCCTCAGGATGGGGTATTCTGGTCCCTTAGGGGACACACAACGGAGGAAGGGATTCCTTTTAGATCAGTGGCGCTTCCTTATGCACGTCATGATCGTATGTATGTCAGGACGAAAGGCAGGCACTGATGGTATGGGTGCGACAATGCAGTCTGCTATGACTGCGTTGACTTATAATAAAAGATATTCTTTCAGCCAGATGATCTTTTACGAGATCGATAGGCAACGAAGGGCTGTGGCGCGTGAGCGGTTTACAATGTATCCACGATTCTTACAGATGATTTTCAATCATGTGGCTCCGACGCTGCCTCAACGACGCCCTATTCGATACGTGGAAAGTGTGACAAAACGTATCTTTGCACAGTGTCGCACTTCCAGCGCACGAAGCAAGCCTGAGCTGCGTCCCAGGCATACTTCGCTCTGTGGGTACCTTATAAACCCGGAGTATGTGCCTGCGGCAGGAGACGAGTTCAGAGACCCAAGACCACAACAGGAGGCAGCAACCCAGGCTGTATCAGCTGCGCCTGCTGTATCTACTGCTGTGTCAGCTGCAGAGATTGACCTGGATGCCATGTTGGGAGGCTAAGGAATGTTTGATATGGACCGAGTTGATCCACAAGAGAATATTCAAGTCTCGGGTCCACAGGCTGACTTTGATGATGTGATGGAAGAGGCTAGAAGGATGATGGTAACGCATGAGAGAACAGTTGGGAAACAAAAGAGAATTGTTGACGACGACGACGAGGAAGATGATGAAGAAGAAGCTGTGCAGCTGGTGAGAAAGCGTTCACGAAGGGAAAGGACAGGTATGGGTGTAGGAGCTGGAGAGACTTCACGGTTGGTACGTTTTGCTCCACCTGCCCTGTCTGGTATGTCCATTGTTCCTACCTCTGTGCAGGTATCGAGTACAAGCGCTACGGTTGTTCACGTAGTGGCTACATCGTCGGCTGACATTCCATCGATCACGGCCGTCCAGACGTCGACTCCAGCAATTGTGTCTCTACCACCTCAAACGCATACTCCATCGGTGGTAGTAGCACGATTTGTCGAGTCTACGGTCACCACTACTGCAGGGTTATCGGGTACGGTACCACCTGCGGTCACGCCCACTTCAGACTCGGAACGAATAGCTTCACTAGAGCGGATTGTAGCTGAGCTGTCCAAGACTATTCAAAGCCTAGTGGAAGCAAATCAACTGTAGGCATCCCTCCTGGGTGAGCACGGGAAAGTTATAGATGCCTTGAAGGTGTTCTTGGCATCTCAGGGGGAGATGAGCTGTAGAGGAGATGAGCTAAGGACCAAAAGAAGAGAAGACCGAGACGATGATCCCAATGCATCGAAAGATGCAGGTGGTGAGTTGCCAAGAACTACTATAGCTCTTGGGGCTTCCACAGCTGAGGGGGAGTCTGCATCTGGTGATGATGTGGTTGCTGTTGGTGATGATGTGGATGTGGTTGAAGATGTTGAGATTGTTGATGATATGATTGATGCGCTGAAAGAGATAGACGATATGTTAGAGGATGATGAGTTGATAAATGAAGATGATGTTCTGCCAATCGATGAGATCGAAAAGATTGGTGCAGAAATTGTGGTTGAGAATGTGATAGAAGAAGGAGAGATTGTTGAAGAAAATGTAGAGCATGAGATCCCTGTGGTTGAACAGTCGACTATATGTGAAGATGCTGCGGTTGACAACACTGAGTGGGAAGATCAGCCAAACTGGAAGGAAGGCTGCGCTCAGTGGTTTGTAAAGACGAAGAAGCCAGCAGTACCGACGATGTTCAAAAAGTCGTATAATATAAAGGGATATGCAGAATCAAAGAAGGGAATCATATGCTGGTTGTACGATGAAGAGTTGAAACTATTTGTGATCAAACGTTACGACGGCATTCAGTACTTCAAGAAGATGTTAAGATCCCTGAATACCTTACCGGAGTGTGAGGTGAAAGACTTAGCAAGACTGGGGCTGATAAACAGAAGTGATGATAACATGGCGAGAGTAATTGGGAAAATTGTTTGGAAGGAGGCCATTAAAGATAAAAAGTTTGAACTTCTGAAGCCTCAGAAAGGGAAGTTAGTAGAAGACAAAGATAGAGGGATGAGGGCCGACGGCAAACCATGGATGGTTATGAAGTATAAACCAGTCCGTCATTTAAAAGAAGTGCCGATGAAGGTGATGCCCAAGAACGTCTTGAAAGACTTGAAGTGGTGGTACGTGGATTGTGAAACTGCTGAAGCGGTCATGGAGGATGAAGATGAGCAAGAGATCATGAGAGTGTATGATCCTATGCACTTAGTCAATCTGTCTCAAGCTGACTTGCAGGTACTACATGCTAAGAAGATTTTCTACATTCCTGCTTGGAAAGAGGAAGCTAAGAAGTACCAGAAGTTGGTTTCTGTATGTGTTAGACAGGGAGTGCATGCTTGAAGAGATGAAGAGAGAAGACGAGAGATTACACGACACAAGCTTTGAAGATCAAGATATGAAGCTACTGCCAAGGGGGAGTCTGTTGGTCCATAAATGTCAGTAGTTCATAGTCTAGCGTTTGTAATCGAGTCTGTAATGTAATTATGTTTAAGTTTATGTTTATGTAAGTAAGCGAAGTTGTCAACAAGTTCGCTTAGGCGAACTTGTTGAACAAGCGAAGTTGTCGACAAGTTCGCCTAGGCGAACTTGTTCAACGAGCGAAGTTACTGACAACTTCGCCTAAGGCGAAGTTGTCGTGTATTTATATAGCCTACGGGTTTACGGTTTAGATGTTAGAGTTTTGGTTAATCACGTGTAATTCAGCAAGTCGATAGACGAGAGATAGAGTCTATAATAGACGTGTTTCAAGTTATAATATATAACGTGTTCGTTTGTATCGCGTGTGATTGTTTTACGTATTCTACGCTCGTAACTACCTACGCAGGGATTCCGCACCTACGTAGATAGCGATATCCCGTGTAAGATCCGTCCGGGAACCTACAGTTTTATGTTTAAACGACTTGAATGTTTGTTAATACCAGATTTGATGAATATGTAATATATTATGGGTGAAGTTTTAGTATTCCGCGAAAGTTTTATTTAACTATGATATTTAGAACTGTGTTTATGAGTAAATCCAACGTCCAATGTAGGGCACCGGTAACGTGGTCTTACACAAAAGTATATTCTACGAAGTCTTACAAGTTTCTCCAAAACTCCTTCCGGGGCTTTGAATAATGAGAAATAGTACGTGGGAAGAGAATTCAAGACCGATTTGATCACCTTAATCCGACCACATATGATAATTGTTTAGCTTTCCACAACGATAACCTTTTTTTAAATACCTCAATGATCGGCTCCCATGCATTAATTCTATTCATATTCACCCCGACTTGCAAACCAAGGTAAATAAAAGGCACCTTCCCGACTTTGCAACCCAAATCCGAAGCCACTTCCCCTATATCAGCACCCCCACCTCTGTCCCGAAAATTTGACATTTTTTTTTATTTACCTTTAAGCCCGAAACTAAGGAAAAACACCTTAAAATTCTCTTCAGTTTTTGGGTGTTGGCACGGTTCCATTCTCCAATAATAATCGCATCATCTGCATATAAAATATGGGATCGAAGTGGACCTCCTAACCCACACTGTAACCCTTTAAAAGCCCTACTCCTAACCGCCTTTTTCATTAAGCATGAAAACCCTTCCATTGCAATGACAAAAAGAAACGGCGATAATGGATCCCCTTGTCTTAACTCACGGGTATAAACAAATTCCGGAGTCGGAGACCCGTTAACAAGTACCGAGGCCCAGCTAGCCCTCAATATCCCCGCCACCCAACTTCTCCATTTTGATGGAAAGTTCATTTGATCCATAACCGAATCCAAGTAAAACCAACTAAGCTAATCATATGCCTTTTCGATATCAATTTTATAAAACATACCTTTCCCCTGCGACTTTTATAACCATGCGAAAGTCTCAATAAGAATTAACGGTCCGTCGAGAATACTCCGATTCATGATAAACGCCGATTGCTCTTCCGAAATTAAGCCACCGATCACTAATTTTAACCTTGGACCAACACTTTAGAGATAACTTTATTCATACAACCAATTAAACTAATCGGTCTATAATCATTTAACCCACCCGGATCTTTCGACTTAGGAATTAAGGTAATAAATGAGGACAAACATCCGAAACTAAACGGTTTATTTGCATAAAAATCATCAAAAATCTTAATAAAATCACCTTCGAAACAGCTCCAAAATGTCTTTAGAAACTTGAAATTGAAACCGTCTGGGCCCGGTGCACGCTCCCCATCACACTCCCTAACCGCGTCTTTTATTTCTACTACCGAGAACGGGGCATCCAATATGCTGACATCACCTTCCTTGAGCCTTTTAATTCCATCCAAGACAGCCACAGGTCGATCCGTTTCCGGTTCCCGAAACCGTTTCTCAAAAAACCCAAAAACAACATCTTTAATTAGTATCGGATTTACCTCCCAAACTTCATTAATTGACAAGCCATGTAATCTCTTACTACTAAGATTGGCATTGAGAATACAATGAAACAACTTTGAATTTTCGTCACCTTCAACCGCCCACTGTACTCGAGCCATTTGTCGTAAGTCTGCGCACTTTAAGTTTTCAAACTCTTTTACGAAAGCCACACACTCCGACCTATGTCCCAACTCGTAATCCGAAAGAATTCTATTCTCCGCTTCTCCCTCTAGCCTTTCAATCTCATTTTTTTACCATATATAGACCTTCCTTCTGTTTTCTACCAAAATCCACTTTTTTATATGACCTTTCAACCATCTTACCTTAGTGGTAAAACCCAAGTCCGCCGGACCATCAAATCTAAAAGCGCTACATTCGGAAGAAACGAACCCTTCAAACCCTTCAAGTTCAAACCACGAATTATAAAAATGGAATGGTATACGTCCGAAATTATTATTTACCGTAGATAATAGAAGCGGCCTATGATCCGAGCCATCTTTTGCCAAAACCGTTACCGAGGCTAACGGCCATCGATTATGAAACTCCGAACACAACAACAACCTATCCAACTTACTCATCTTTACCCCGCTATCTGAAATATAGGTGAATGATCCCCCTCCCATTTGATACTCCATCAAACCTGCACTTTCAGTGAAATCATTAAACACATTGGCATTAGGTTGTGAGAATTCTGAGTTTATTCTTTCCACGGAGCTTCATACCTCGTTAAAGTCACCATAAACACAACCATACCACTTAATGACAACCGTAACCCCAATAGTTCAGCCCACAAACTCCGCTTCTCCATCGAATCATTTGGAGCATGCACATTTACAAAGCATAACTCACACCCTAGCGGTTTTATCACGCCGATAGTTACCAAAAACCGCCTATGTATTATTCTCCCCACTTTCCTAAAGTATGATGGGTCCCAAACACTCAAGATTCCCCCAGATCTACCTTCCGCATCAACACTACCAAACTCAAATGCATATTTCCCCTATAACCGGCTAACCAAGTAACCCGGAATGTTAATCTTTTTTGTATCTTGAATTGCTAAGAAGTGAACCCCATTACTTGTCTTTAGACCCCTTACCCAATCGTCTTTGCATGCCTCGCTGATTCCCCTAATATTCACCGTCATAATATTCATAACTAACCGTTAATACCACCTTCACCCAACATAGATGTTCTCACCAATGTACTGTGTTTTGTTAAATCTAGCCCAATTACACTACCAATTTTCATTGTTTCACTTACCTAGTGGTTAATGAATTCTTCAGAATTAAAAGTAACCGACTACGAGTCCTGGATACCATGAATCCACACTTCTGAATTCAGACTAGACTCTGCGGACCCGACACCCCCCTCTTCTGACCCCGTCTCCTACTGGTGATTAATCTCCCCATCGTGCGACTCATCGACCACCATGTTATCTTCTCTGGCATCTTCCATACCCCACCAGATCCCCCGTGTTTTGACTTCGAGCTTCTTCCCCAAAAACATCCGCCATTAAATCCCTTTTCTCACCTATAGTCCCAACATCCATCGGGCTCAAGGTGGGAGAACTAGAGGCCCTTGGTCTTTTCCTGGAAACGCGGGTCTTAATTGAGCCTAAGCCCACTTCACCTTCATGACCTGTAGTTTTGTTTGACAAAAAACCACCCCCCACAGATCTAGGACTTTTGCACAATACCTTATTCATGGGGCCCGCCCCCATATCAAAAGCCTCCTTTGAAAAAAGAATCCCATGCACGTCCTCTCCAGCTTTATTACCCCTATTTTTATCATTTCCTAAGTTTTCCCCAACCCCATACATGTAATCCGCCCCCCGACTTCCGACTGTTTCCCTACCTTAGGCGACGGTGATGAAGGTGGAGGAGGTGGAGGTGGTTAGAACTCACCCTCCTCTAACACCTCATCCCGGTTAACTATATTCTCACCATCATCCGACAAGGAGTTTTCCGTCTAGTCAGAAGACATTTCACCAAAAAAATTTGGTACCCAAGACCTCAACTCTTCGATGACTCAAACCGTGTACACATTTCCTTTCCACATAACGTTAATTGTTTCCTCTATACAACCCCCAACATGTGTTAGAACGAAGCAATCCCCAAATGAATTATCATACCTCAACCATGAAAACTTAGAATTTCAAACCAACGAGCCAAAGAGCATACCAATCATATCGTAATTGGAATCTTCCCTGAGCATGACCGGAAATCCTAGAACTTTCAAGCCGGCAATCCTTCCCGTTTTAACATCTTGTCCATTCCAAAGATACACCTGCTTAAGGTAAATCCTCCAAATCTCTTTTTTATTGGATAAAAACTCAACAGCCAGGTCTTTCCTCTTAAACACAATCAACAACGTAAGACCCCAATGTACGATACCGCCACATTCGAAAATCCATCCCCTGACATCATCTCTTTTACTCCGCAAAAGGACTCCACATTTTTCGATTCCGCCACCACTAATCTACCCAGCACCGATAACGGATAGTTAAGCTTTGGACACTATTTCTTTCATCTTCACGGAAGCCTTATTCCTTTTCTCTACAATGTCTTTGTATGATACACCATTTTGCTACCCACTTTGACCGTCAATGCCTTTTGGTGTCACCCGTTCCATTACCGTCTTCCTTTCATACACTTTCCTAGCTTCAGGAATAATCACACCTTTCCTATCAAACATGGAACTCGATACCGAAACTACAGCTCCCCGTATTCTCGTTACGTTCAGCCTATTCGCAAAATGGGTGACGTTACCCACCCCCTGAATCTTATGAACCCAAACCCCATCCCGCCAACATCCTTCTTTTTTGCTATATAAGCATCGGACATGATTCTAAAGTGCCAAAAAGCAAACCACGGATCCCTTAACATCACTCCATCCGATAGATTTGAAACATAGAACGAGCTTTCCTTTTCGTTCTTACTATAATAATTAAAAATAAACACTACTTTAGTTCTATTTTTTATTTACACATTCTTCATTTTATTCAACATAAATACAATTTATTCATATAATATAATTTCTTTATATTAAAAAAATAATTTTCACTCAATTTATTAGCATATATCAATGTGTTTTTTTAACACTAAATATCAAAACTTAATATATTTTTTTTCAATTGGTATGCCTATAAAAATTATTTTTATAAATAATAAAAAATATACAAATGTGTCCATTAAAATATAAACAATAAATATACAACCTACACAAATTTATATAACCTACATTTGTTTTGAGCAATATAAACGTACAACATACAAAAAGCATACAACTTACTGATATGTAATTCGACATCAACAATTATATAAACTACACAAAGATACACATATCTTACACATGCGTAGGTTATATGTTTTTCGTATGTAGGTTATATGTTTTCTTATTCTTAGAACAATTGTAAGTTATTTGTTTTTGTGTAGGTTGTATATTTTTTATTCACATTTAATGCAAAATGTGTAAGATAGTTTTTTGTATTATTCATCACAATGTAACTATGTGTTGATGGATATTGATATGTTGAGTTTGAAGAAATTGGTTTTGAATAAAAAGAAATTAATGTATGAATAAATTGTATTTGTGTAAGATAAAATTTTCGTCTGTAGGTTATATGTTTTTTCATGTGTAGGTTATATGTTTTCGTGTGCATGTGTATTTTATTGATGATAAATTTTGTGTGTAGGTTATATGTTTTTCGTGTGTAGGTTATATGTTGTCTTATTCTTAGAACAAGTGTAGATTATACGTTTTTGTGTAGATTGTATGTTTTTTGTTGATATCTAATGCAAACACATGTAAAATAGTTTTTTTAATTCATTCTAATGTAAGTATGTGTTGATGGATATTAATATATTGAGTAGGAAGAAATTAGTTTTGGATAGAAAGAGATTTTAATGTATGAAAAAATTATATTTGTGTATGATAAAAATTCAAGACACAAAAATTAAGTTATAAAAATAAATGAGTTTTTAATATTTTCCAATTATAATAATTTAATTAGTTATATTAATTAAGTATATATGTATTATGGTATATTAGTTATATTAATTGAAGAAAAAGAATGATTAATACTTTCTTTATTTAGCTTTAAGCATTTAAAACTTAAAACAAAACTAGTGACCCATATTCATTTCTCGCATTTCTTACAATAATATTATTTCTCTCTTGAACCATCCCATATATATATATATATATATATATATATATATATATATATATTACATTAAAACCCTTTTAAAATATTACAACCTTTACAAAATTTCAATAATTATATATATATATATATATATATATATATAATATTAATAATATAGTTTAAATTATTAAATATATCAATATATATGTTTAAATTGAACCCGCGCCCCCAACAACCCTTGTGATATAAATTGCATGCACCAGCCAACCAGGCTTGTGTCTAACTCGTTTATAGCCCAAAACAAAAAATATATATCCAGTACAGGAAAAACTATCAGGGTCCTGGGGTTCGAACCCGCGCCCTGGCCCGGTCCAAAGCTTTAAACAAAACGCACCAGCCATCAGGATGGTGCTTCAACTTGTGTTTGATAATGATTTGAAAAACATGTAAACAGACAACAACCGGAAACGAAATTCACAAACAAACCCTAGATTTTGAATTCAGATCAACGGTTTGATGTTGGGCTATATTGATTGGGGCTATTTATTGTTGTCTAAAAATGAACTAAAGACACATTTCAATTACCAATTACGATGGCGGATTATGGGAGAACGGTGATCCAAGGCTTGCGGGTTCAAGAATGAAATCAAAATGGGTTTGTGTGGCTTTATATATTGAAATTGATTAGGATTTTGTGTCGTGACAGTGAGGGGATTAAGTGGTAGGATTTAGTTGAGGTTAAATCAAGTATATATAGTGATTTAAGAACGATTAGGCCGCAGTTCTACCTTAAATGAAATAGTTGCCAATTTTAAACGACTTCCAAGTTTAAGGTATCGGTGGGATTTTTTATTAGTAGGAAAACAATTTGGCGTAGTTAATTACTTCGATTCCGGCCGAAAATTAAGGCTCAAGAAACAGTATGGTGGTGACGGTAAGTGGATAAAAGTTTAGTTAGGGGTTGTTTTGCCACATTACTCATAGTATTATTAATAAATAATTAACTAAAATAACTAACTATACTAAAACAAAAGCAAGATCTTATTTAATAACGAACGGTCAAATAATAAATGAGATAAAAGAAAAATAAACGCGTCGGGTTTCGGGTTTGAAAAATAACAAATGTTACAGTTACAAATTAAATACAATTACTAACTTTATTATAGTTGAGTGTTTATAAATGTATGGATAATATATACAAAAGTGTGTGTTGGGTGAGATCCGTACACATGACTTTTAACGTGTAAATGGTACAAAATAAAGAGAAAAAAGCATGTAGTACCATTTTCGTAATTACTCTTAGTTGATTAACTACGATACAACCAAATTAAACTAGAGCAATAATAATTACATTACTTGTAAAATGTTAATGCGTCACTTGTTTTTTTAGAAAATAAAAAGGTGTGTGTGTGGGGGGGGGTGGATAGGTTTACTTTATTCATGGCTTGTTTAAGATCATAATGACTTTATAAAACTCTTTTCACAACTTGATAATTTTGAATGCACTAACACTCAATACCCGAGTTTATTTAAGGATGGAAAAGAAATGAAATGAAAGACAAGAAAAAAATTATTGTGTTCCAGGGTTTTTTGTTAGGAAACAAAACAAAGGAAATGATAGAAAGTTGTGTTCCCGAGTTTCATTAAACTGAGTAAAAGAAAACAAATGGAAGGAAAAAAGGGAGAAACACGGAGTAAGTTGGAAGGAAATGTTTTTTTTTTTCAATTTGGAAAGAAAATAGAAAAAAAGAAATAAAAGATAAAATAGGAAACACAGGAAAACAAAATATTTCTTTCTTTTCTTTTCTTCCTTTAAGTGAACTCGGGAATAGAGTGTAAGAGTTTAAAGTATAAAGATCACACAACTAAGTTATAGAGATTCAAATGAATGTTAACTAATCCACTCTGTTCCTCTTCCTGATTCTCTACAGGATAGATTCTATCACTAGTAAATTCCCTAATTAATAGGGAACACTAACTACATCGTCACACCAAGCAAAGGCAACGTTCAGTTTTTCAACACACAATGTCAAGATAGTATTTCTTTACCAGTCTTCAAACATTCACAATGCCATGATACTGAATCCACTCAAACACTATATCAAGATAGTGTATACTCACAACAATCACAATACTATGTCAAGTTAGTGTTCCCAAACCTTAATACAGTTAAAAATAAATCAAGATTGTGTTCCCTATGTCATCAACACAAAGATGAACTATCTCTTATCAAATCGCTAAAACAAGCATTAGTGATGTCCCCTTAATAATACTAGAATGAATTAATAATGTTGTAGCAATTGCTCTTGTTTTTGGTCTTGATGTCTTCATCTTCCATTTGATGTTTGAAGATGTTAAAATCAAGAAATATATTTAATTGTTATAAGTATGTGTATTAGTTAGAGCAACATGGGTGAGGATAACTGCTATACAAGCCATCTATTTGTAGTTGAAGCATAGACACATGGTTAGTGCAACTGGTGACTCGACGGTCGCTCCCCACGGTATTCCAATCGACTATGGACGACCACTTACACTCTCCTTGAGATTTATTACATGAATGTTATGAGATGTCTTTGTCACTTTTACGAACCTTATTTGAAGATGTTTTCAACCATCAAATATGTCACAAGCTCTAGATATGACCTTGCACTCATAATTCAAGATTTTTACCAAACTAGGTTATGTACTATATAGTTTACCCATTCAAAAACACCATGCATTCCTTCTATGTATTTGACTTACCCAATTATAATATAACAAGGTTAAGTCTTTTAGGATGATATAATAGAAGAGTCTAACTAGCGTCACACCCCAACTTAAGGCAAAGAAGTGTGATTGCCAGTTGGCACATGTTTTGTAAATATAATAGAGTATAACGTTTATTTTAGGGAAAGCCTTTATAACTTTTAAATATTAATTTACATTGGAAATTCTTGGGACTTGAATACCTTAGTGATGTTTACAAAAGATTTGTTTAACTTTGTAAAATACAAGGATTTCATATATATCGAAATTGAGCCATTTGTATATGTGCTTGACTATCATCCAGTTATAACTCCCAATCCTTGTATCTACTTCTTAGGCTTAACTACATGATTTTTTTTAAAAAGTACGTAAATGCTGGTGAAACGTTGACCGGATATAAAGAATTCAATAACTCGTTAAAATACAAAGATAGTTTCCTGAACAACTCAAAAGGTTATCTGATCTGTTTGCTTGAGGTATGTAAGGACCCGTTCCCGGTGCCCTATATTGGTGTTGGATTTACTCATAAACACAGTTCTAAATATCATAGTTAATTAAAAGTTTCGCAGAATAATAAAAGTCAACCATTCATTACAAAACATTCAAATCTTGTCTATAAAACATAACATGAAATATTGTATCAAAACATCATGAAAAATCTTTCTTCAGATGCCAGCCTTCTCAGATCATGTCATGTGTCTCCTTAAGCCAACTGCTTCAATTTATTCACATGCGTGTATACTAAAAGTCAGCTACGCTGAGTGAGTTCCAGAAACATACAATACATTCACATACTTATTTATACATATCCAAAGATACATATTACTTACTTAACTTGATTGTCTTTTTTCGTACATACATGAGTATATACCTTCTTTCTTTCTTTCTTTCATTATTTCTTTCTTTTATACTTTTATATTAATCTTACTTTACATACTTATACGTTTAAAAAAACATTACGCTATACTTCCTCAAGTATTATTAGGGTCTGGTTCCCTTTCTGCCTCGGATATTATTAGGGTCTAGTCTCTTCTTCCTCGAGTATTATTAGGGCTTGGTTCCTTTCTACCACGGATATTATTAGGGTCCGACCCCTTCTTCCTCGAGTATTATTAGGGCTCGGTTCCCTTCTTTCCATACAACCATACCATACCTTTCTTTATATTTATTTTTATAAACTTTCATACATACTCTCAGTCTTTCATATAACATACATATATCATTCATGCATCATATATAAAGCAATCCCATCTTCTAACGATCACCTTTCCTGGCGATACGTGTAATATCCGAAGATCGTTCACGTACCGACAAGCATTCTATCATAACCTCAATAACTATCACATAAATCATATAAGGAATACACTTACCACGTAAGGTAAGTGTATTAAATAATCACATCGAGTATGCACATAGCCTCGAAAACATAACAAGGACATGGGGCTAGAAACTCACCTAGGTCTGATTCCTTTCAGATTTAATGCTAACTCCTTTCTTTAACTGGGCGCGGCTACTGTATAAAAATTACATGTATCAATTAACTAGCCCTACCGATATCATATTTCTAGGTTATTGTAACCCCTACCTACGGAGGTCCGGGGGCAGCGCCCCTGGCAGCGGGTACTAGGGGCGGCAGCCCCTAGCAGGGTCCAAGGGGCAGAGCCCTTGGCTGGGGTTATTTTCCTTAATAAGTCTTTACCAAAAACTTGTCAGAAAAACTGAAGTTCTATTATTTAATCAAATCGAATCTTCATTACATACGTTAAATTTCATTATTAATTATATACTTATTCTTATCTTAACCATCATATAAGTCCATATCTATTGTTTCCATACATATACTCTATTTATCTTTCGTTAACTCGGAGAATCATTCAAGTTCGTATAAGTTTTTTCCGGGCGTGTAAGTTCTTTCCTGTATAAGTCATCTTAGCGTGTAAGCTTATACGTCCGTATAAGTTATAACTTATGCCCCGCATATAAGTTATACGCATAGGTGACATATGCGTTCTTAATACACATACACGGCATACATACACATATACGTCATATACATATACGCTACTTACATACATGGCTTACATATAAATATACGCTATATACATACACGGCTTACATATACATATACACCATATACATTCACGATGCTTACATACACGGCTTACATATAAATATACGCCATATACATATACGCTACATACATACACGGCTTACATATACATATACACCATATACATACACGATGCTTACATACACGGCTTACATATAAATATACGCCGTATACGTATACGCTACATACTTATACGGCTTATTTTCCATACCAGCTTTCTCATTTCGTGTTTTTCAAGGTTTTTCTTTGATTCCGGCGCGTCAGCCGCCGTTAACCACCATGGTTGGCCGGGGTTTAATTGTTTATGACCTAGGTAGCTTCGGGGTGTCTAGATCCGATCTAAGGTGATCCTTAAGCTTGTTTTTGGTTGATTAAACATCCGAATAAAGTTAGATCTAGATTCAAACGGCTCATTCGAATCTCGGGATTGGGACTGACGCATAATATGCCTACTACTTGTCAATTATGTTTGGATGCAGACATATGTGTAATTGGCCTGAGTGTTTTATTTTCTATTTGTATTATAACATTTTTAGAGATTTCATTATCTCATGTAAATGTTTTATTGATTCTTTAAGACAAGCGACCGTTTTGTCTTATCAGGGTAAATCAGTTTAACTATTTTGCAAAGGTTTGACGTATACACATTCTGACATGTTGGTGACTTGTTTTTGAAAACATTCGGTTTATCTGATGTTTAACCTATAATAAAATAGGCTTAAATAATTTTGGATCCTAATCGAATCCAGCTGTATACTATACTAGTCTTGTTTTATCGTTTCAAACCTCGTTTACAATTTATAGTTAAGTTAGTAGATTAAAAACTAACTTTCATTAAAGTAATAACTTTTAACATTAGACGGACCATATGATGATTATATGGTCTTATAACCATTAGTTTGAATTTTTGACCAGAAATTTGGTTAGACGGGGTGCCACAAGTTAAGACGAACCGTCTCATATTAGACGGGCATTCTTATTATAAGATAGTCATATGCACGTGACGAGATGTCTAACTTGAATATACAACATATATTTATTATACGGGCCGTTTATTATTAGACTGGTCCGTCTAACCGCCTGCACATAATTGAATTTGCTAAAAATCATTTTAAAAATCTAAACGACACTCGTTAATGTTTTCTAAGACCTTGTGTATAGTTAAAAACATTTGTATATCTACTAGTTGGGGATGGTTCATGTGAATGTAAGAAGTCATTTTAGTGAGAGAAATCAATTGGAGTCATTGATTCATCTAATCAATGACATATATTTATGATGACAAACTATATATTAAATAAGAAAACAATTATAGAAGGTTTTTAAATGAAGGGACATTATAGACAATATATTTTATATAGAAATCATTTTGAAATCAGTTTTTATAATTCAATTAAATAAATTCATATTTTAGTAATTATCTCATTTCAAACAAATTAATATATAAGTTAGGTTTCCAAAACAAGACTAACAAATTAATATATAAGTTAGGTTTCCAAAACAAGACTAAATATTGTTTATAACAAACAGTAAAGAAAGACAAGTGTTTTTTCTTCTTGTTACTTTTTTCTCTAAAAAAATAATCCTATTAAAACTCAAATTTTACATAAGTGTGTTTTTTTTTCACGTTGTGTAGGGATTTTGTATGGATTATTTCAATACATTGGAGTGTATATTATTTCATTGTGTAGGGTTATTGCTCTATGTAGGTGAATGGTAATAAACTCACCTACACAAGTAACAAAATCAACAATCTTCTACATGAATTCTAATAATTTAATTCAGTCTTATATGTATAGGTTAATATGAGTTATGTGTGGGTGAAAATAAAATAAACTAACAATTTGTTTAGGCTAATATGAGTTATGTGTAGGTGAATATTAGTTACGTTTATGTGAAAATAAAATGAACTAACAATTTGTTTAGACGAATATGAATCATGTGTAGGTGAATATTAGTTACGTGTATGTGACAATAAAATATATCATAACTGTTTGTTTAGGCAAATATGTGTTATATATAGGTGAATAATAAAAAATATTTTTTAAACTTAATTTATTTAAACATAAAGAAATTAAAAAAAATGATCTGAATATTATCTTGTATGATAACAGTGTCTTGTTGTGTGTTTATGAAACTATGAAACTTAAAAGTTGTTGTTTGAAAAAAGGGAAAATCCCTAAAATGGCCCATTTATATAATGTAGTTATAAGTTTTTTCTCTCAAATTTAAGTTTCCAAATTTGCCCCTTTGGTATCTCGTCGTCGGCGACATGTTACCGAACACCGACGATGTGTTAACATAACATAGGGTTGACAATGCGTTATGTTGCTAACATATGGTAGCAACGATACGTTAATGTTTAAAGCAGGGGTTCCACGATGCGTTAGTTGATAACGCATCGCTGCTACCCTATGTTAACAACATAAACGCATCGTCAACCCTATATTATGTTAGCAACATAAACGCATCATCGGCGACTTGTTGACATAACATAGGGTAGCAGCGATGCGTTATCAACTAACGCATCGTGGAACCCTGCTTTATACATTAACACATCGATGCTACCCTATGTTAGCAACAAAACGCATTGTCAACCCTATGCTATGTTAACACATCGTCGGTGTTCGCTAACATGTCGCCGGCAACGAGATACCAAAGGGACAAAATTGGAAACTTGAATTTGAAGGGACAAACTTAGAACTAAATTTTATAAATGGACTATTTTAGAAATTTTTTCTTGAAAAGAAAATATTTAAAAAGAAAATACTTACACATCCTTAAAGATAAGTCTAACAAAACGACAACATATGTAACAGTAATTAACGACATTAACCCCAATCATGGTTGTAACTACCAATCCCATTGACTAAAGTAAATCCAATTTCGAAAAGGTAAACCTACTTTAGACTAATAACCTCTTAATTTGTTGAATCACATGCCCCCACCAACCTTTTAAATTTTGACTTTGAATGCTTGAAACCACGAGAATTGCGTACCAACCAGAAGAAGAGATCGTATCTTAACTTTTATGACAATATTCTTGAAAAGATTGCAGGAATTAATATGAGTAACTTTTTACTAAAATTAAATATCGATACTCACCTAAAGACCTAATACAAAGGAAGTTAATGATCCTGGTTCAAATGGTTAAGTTGAAACCAAACACTTTAATTTAAAATAAGAGGTTTTGGGTTTAATTTTCATCTTGATAAAAAAAATAGGGGGTTTTAAGGTGGGCAAGAGAGGCTTTTCTCGCATATGTTGGTTTCGGCTTGACAGTGGTCTCCGATACTCAGTGATTAAAATTAGTCATTAAGAAAGAAAAAAACCTAATACAAGGGAAATATATAAATACAAAGTTGTGTATGAAACCAGATGAAAAAGGTAATAATAGATACAAATCTAATCGTTGTCTTCGACAGTTTGAGTCTTCGGCTGCAAAACAAACAAACTAATCTTTAGTAGTGGTGGGTCTCGCAAAATAGATTCCGTGCCTCCTCTAAGACGAATACGCCTGTCTCTTAGGGTACAATAAACGAAATAGTAAGTGTACAACTGGAGATGTCCACACACCCGAAGTATCACTCGGGTAAATTACGTTTTTAGAATGATAGAAAAAGATGAAATTTGTGATGGTGTAAGGATTACATAATGCTCTTCTCTAAAGTCTAAGGAACTTGTTAACGACAAGATTTCTACAATTTTTCCTCTCTTTCTACTTTGTGATCTTTTCACTTGTTAAATTGAACCTTGATGTTCTTTCCATATTCACACAAAATAGAAACCATATCCATATATGAATTTAGGAGACAAACCACAAAGTGTTTATTTGATTTATAAATTTATATGACATGAGTTATATGGACTTGAGAGAAAGCAAAAGTCTGCTATTGATTCATGACAAGAACAAAGTTTTACTAGAATCACCCAAGTTCCACGTTTTCCATTCAAACCACTCAACTTCGAACAAGATATTCTATTCATTTTAGCTTCGTTTGAATACAGTTTGTTTGGTTGTGAAACTCAACTCAAACCCACGAAATATTAATTATATTAATCGGAGTAACATAAAACTATTTCTATCCAAAGTTAATGAAAACCACATCTTCACTAAATTTTCCAACAAATATTAACATATATGACGAGTCGGGTGTGGCCATGTCGAACGATGATAAGACAAAACAATAGATATGTATAACATAACATGTATCATGTATATATGCAAACCTTATCTAAAGGCATAATTCACGTCAAGTGGTACCATGGTTATTGGAGACATATAGTAATGGGGTTGGCTTCAAAAAGTAGAATCATATGTTAGTGTACGTATAGGTGAAGCAAAATGATCGAGTTAAGGGTGTAGACCAGTAGCTAGGTATCCTATGGCTATGTTGGTAGTTAATGCGAAACTAATAGAACGAAGGGAACATGCCTCATATTATTCCCATATGAACCTACCTAGGTGTAGATATAGTTATGGATTTGTCTCTTTCAACTATATTTGTGGACACCCTTGTTACTTCATGTTATGTGGATCTCAGGCAGCCATTAATGGCGGTCATCAATACCCATTAAAATCTAAGGGATGAATGACACTTATATTACAAACAAACCCTACATTGAATCAGTAAACATGTCTCTTTTTAATACTTGTTATCACCTTGTTCAAACTATGCATTAATTACTAACGAAGAACAATAGCTTGAGGAGTATGGTTCATTGAGCATCACTAGTGGTATTGAGGTGGAACCAATATATGGTGTCATGGGAACATTGCGCCCCCTTAACCCCATATCGCTAGTGACGGAGTTTCGTTTACCCAGAGCGCATGACTCACTACCCGATCAACTTTAATTTTTCTTATTTTCTTTCCTTTTCTTTGTCATTTCTTTTTGCTATTGAATAATATAAATAGTTAGAATGGTGGAAAATGAGGTAATCCCTCCGTCCCATTAAAAATGTCCACATTTTCTTTTTTATTTGTCCCATTACAAATATCAATTTTCAAAATTTATTAGCCAAGTTCCAAGTTTACCCTTAAACACACACAACTAACATTAATAAACAATATTGATGACCCAATTTTCAAGGGCATTATTGTCATTTGGTAAGCAAAGAAAACAATAATTTAATCTACCTTAAACTTTGTGTTTTTCAAACTAAGACACTTTGACCCGGACGGAGGGAGTATAACATAGGTTGAATTGTGGGGTTGAATGATAGAGGAAAAGATGAGGTGACATTGATGTGACAAATGATCCAGAATGACAGCAAGTGATCCATAACACATAGTCTTAGAAACACTTAGCAACTTATGATCTAAGCAACTTAACTCATGGAATTCAGGGTTTTTGCATGGGAATTACACACACATGATTGATGAAAATGAAAGAAATCATGATTTGCTGTTCTTCTACTCCATATCTTCATGTATATCCATGCTATGTTATATATCTGTTGGATACTAATTTTATATGGTTAATAGGATTGGTAATCAACTTTTATAATATCCATGTGACATGTGGATGCATCCCATGGTGATGATAATAATAATAATAATAATAATAATAATAATAATAATAAAGTTAACGTCACCAGGGTATGTATACTGTACATCATATTGATTTTGAAGAAAAGGGTCAAATAGTCAAATAACAGTTTGAAAGCAAAAGAGCAAATGGGGGCAGAACATGATCATTGTAAGGCCAACCAAAAAAACATGTTTTGGAGGAAAGTTATCCAATAATCATCAGAATGTAACCAAACCAACCCAAAAAGTATAAGGTCCAATCCTGTTGTGTATACATCACAACTAGGCAGCATTATTAGTTTCTTAACTTTGGTTCATGATTCCATGTAAAAAAGCCATCCTTTCGTGAGTTAAGCTGTTTGAAAATTAAATCTCATCCATTATCATCCACCTTCAAAGACATGTGGTTGGAAAACTTCCAATACCGCGTATAATTGGTGTAACGGGGGTTGAATTTGGCCCAGTTTTCACTGTGCTTTTTACAAGAATTCTCACTTGAGAGGATTGTTGGCATGCATATAGATGCATCATGGCATTATTAAGCAAAAGAACATTGTGATGTATTATGATCCCCTTGTGTCAGCTTCCACAAAAGCAAACACAATAAGACCTAACAGCCATTTAAACAGCACACAAAGATATAGCTATTATTATTATTATCCGGGAAAATAACTATAGACCCAACAATAATCAGGCCACATCTGCTTGACAAGTTGCAAAACTCCCTCCGCCATTTATTTTTGCAGAAAGATTTTAAAGCCAATTATACAACATAAAGGATATTAGTAATTGATATATAACATTTTAATCTTACTAGCTTAAACAACCCTCGGGATAAATAACAGTGATCTACTTTCTCAGGCCACATTCAGGTGGCCTTAAAAATTCAAGTGGCACCTTAACAAATACCATAAAATTATGTTGCCTACAATGTGATTTTGATGGTGATTATGCTGAATGGTTTTGTGTTTCTTCAATCAATATGCATGTTTTGTGTTAACTGGATTGAACGGTTTTATCTTGATCATATTATGTTGGAAAATCGTATGGCTTGAGATGTATATTCAAGAATATGTATGTACATATGCGTGTGAATGGCGCTTGACTAGGAATCATATATACTTGAGGATTTATATTTGAAATCTGTAACAGTTACCTGTATATAAAAATGTATCATATGCTTAGAAGGACTATTGCTTTCATTGTGGAATTCACGTGTCCATAATGATAATCAAAATTATAATTTTGACATTAATCGAAAGTTTCATAAACTCCTAGCTAGTATGACATTTTCAAGTTGGAAAATTTCATTTCACTGTTCGTTCATGAAAAGATTTGAGGTGCTTGATATTTTAACTATCTATTAATCAGCTTTATATGAAAAATTGTATAATCAGGTAATCTTGAAAATAATTTATTCTATTTTCGTTAAACATGCGAACATAATTGTCACATGTTCTCTATGACAAAATTCAAGGCAGTTATTATGTTAATTCTATATTACCTTTTCAAATACCTATATTATTAGGTAATTAACTTTGATAGAACCTAATCTATTTTGATTTCACATGTAAACATGATTAATATAAAACATATATATTATTACGTTCAGCTAGGTGAAGTGAATTCTAAGTAAATACTATTCTATTTTGATAGTTTTACCAAATCATTTACTTGTTTTACTTCCTTTAATAATTTACGTATTTAATTATGATTTTTTTAATCAAAATGATCTCTGAATTGATCGGTAGATCATTTCAGTTAGCTAGAATCCTTACTTGAACGAAACTAGATCTTGTGGAATCATATTGAATACTTGATGATACATTCCATAACTTTGGATCATCCCTATAAAATATAAAGACAAACTCTAGATATTTGAGATCTTTCTCTTTGAATAATATCACAATTCCAGCAATGGTTACATTAGATATCTTACAACTAGAATCGCTCTTTTATTAATCCAGTCCCTCCACCACCGTGAACCACAGTTAGATTCAAGCATGCTACACTTTTTAGTTATTGGGAAAAACCAAATACTCTCTTTCGAATTCAGGAAAGAACTCTCATAGATCTTCTTTTTTCTTTAGAAAGATATAGGAGCGAAACAATCAACCTAATGATATTGGAAGACACAACGGATTCTTCCAATGTATCATTTTTTTTTTAACATTGTGTCCAAAACTCACTCTTTATAGTTAGGAAAATAAGTGCAAATGTTTACTATTGGGCCATTCGTTGTGGTTATCCACATGAGGCGCCATCCGGCCATTTTACCCATTGAATGGGCACCAAACGTACCCTTTGATTAACATTCTGGCAGCATGCCCCTTTTCCCCTCTTTCGGTTATCCTGATGGCACCCAAAGGGCTCAAAAGGTGAGGCTCACCCCATTATAACCAATCACTCTTTTAGAAATATAATATATATATATATATATATATATATATATATATATATATATATATATATATATATATGGAGTCTCTAGTTAGCCCATAATGCATTTGTTAAATAAAGGGCTAGTTAAAACCCACTGTCTACGTAGCAGTGCAATGACATTGATATGACTCTTTAACTAGCATTTGCTAGTCAAACCATAACGCACTGTCTAAGAGTACCCACAACAAGCTTTAAATTTATATAGCATTAAGCGGACGAGGGAGTCACAAACCTCAATTTTATTGATGTGGTTTGTATAAGGCCAAACGTAGTGGGCGTTGAATTGGGCGACAAAAGGGCGTGAAGGGGCTAGAACACCCCCCCCCCCCCACGGCGATTTTAGGGCGATTTGGGGCGGGGGCGGATTGTTAATGTCGCCTAAACTTGTGAGAAAATAATAATATTTTATTAATTTGACCGTTTGACAACGGTAAAAAATTAATTAAAACAATATACTTATATATCTATATAAACATAAACCTTCTTCTCCATTTCATATCCTTCTCCATTTCACATCTATATAAACATACATCTTCTTCAAAAAAATCTAACCAAAATGAATCCTACAAACAACCCGAACCAATCGAAACCCGTGGAACTCACCGCTATCTTGACAGAAATGATCAAAAAACACGAAAAGTGTGTCAAGGAATTCAACGATGCCATAAGAGAAACCAACAAACAACACGAAAAGATTGTCGCTATGTTGAAATTGGGGGAAATGAGTAAAGAATACGAATCTCTCAAAGCGGCCGGGTTACACGAAGAGGCCGCATTATTGCAACGACAACGAATTGAAAAAATGCGCGAATATTATGGATATTAGTATTTTTTTTAGTTATGTTAATTTTTAGTTATGTATTTTTTTGTATTTCTTTTTAATTTTAATGCATTTTATTTAGTTATTTAAATAAATTGGTTTTTATTTAATTAGTTTAATTATAAAAAGAAAATAATAAAAAAAGACACTGTGGGCCCAACTTGTAGCCCCTACACCATTACACCCAAAAAACAAATTTCCACTGCTTGCTGACTGGACACCGCGTGTGACAATTCGCCCCCAATTATAGCCCCTCTACTACACATGGCCTAAGTCTTTGGACTAATTTTGAGCTATAGATGGCAAAAGTGAAATTGCACTAATTTTGACGTTATTTTACTAATCTCGTGAAAATAACGTTAAAAGTGACGGACGGTTAATCAGGCATCATGTAGTGGCGTTGATAGCCGAAAGACAAGGGTACATGCACCGATCAGCCGGTGTCCCGATGATTGAGTGCTATGTGCCTTATGTCCAAGGCTTGATGCAAAACTACTATCGAGCCGGGGGTCTCACTGGAAGCAGCCTCTCTATCCTTATGGGGTAGAGGTAAGGCTGTCTACATCTTACCCTCCTCAGACCCTACTATAGCTTTGCTATTGGTGGGATATACTGAGTACGATGATGATGATGATGTCCGTCCTGACTTTATGGTGGGGCCTACTCTCTCTCTCACACACATACACACACATAGGATATTGTGATGGCCAGAAAAAAAGACCAAGGACCGTAAATGTGGTGGTGGTGGCTGGTGATGGAGTCAATAGCGGTGGCGGCCGAGATGGTAGTGGTCGCAGTTAGTGGTGGCCGGTGGGGGTGGTGGCGGCTGGTGTGGTGCCTGCGGAGGCGGTGGTGGCCGGCGTGGTGGTACTTGTGATGGTGGCCGGCGGTGCTGGTGAAGAAAGGAAGAGAACGAAAAGGCACGATAGGGAGCAGAGAAATGATTTTTGGGGTGTTTAGAGAATGAGATTTTTTGTATAACTTATGATTCCAATTACTGACCAACCAAACACCATTTTTATAATTCCCTTACGTTACGTGGTCCATTCAATTTCATCCGTGATTCCTGCATACCAGAGACTAAGTTATATTTTGAGAAGAACGCTTCTCACAATATTATTACATTAGTTTTGGAACTGTATGTACATTGTGCATGTAGCTAATATATAGTGGCATGCTTAATAAATGAACAGATTCAGTTTCAAAATCCTGTTTAAACTTTGTAATAAGTTATTTGGTTTGCATTTGTTGAATAACACAGATTCAATGTGCTTAAAGAATACCTGGGACAAACTCAATAGGTATGGAATGAAGGCTATGAATTTGATAAAAGTAAAAATGGTTAGGACAAACTGTGAGTGCTAGTGGTTGGGTCATGGGTGTTTATTGATTCAAATTTCTGAGTTATTTTATTCTGTTTATTTAGTATGGAGTTTTTTATTTATTATTTTTTAAACCGAAAATTAAATTGAACCATAAACAGAATTCAAAGTCGATGCATTTTTTTTAGTTTCGACCAAATGCTTTTCTTTTACCATTATTTGTTATTGAATTAGATTGTGTTAAATAAGATTGGACTAAAATTCTAACTGGAATAAGCTAAATGACAAAATTTAAATATTCATTGTATGTTATTCGGGTTATTGAATCCAAACTTTGTGAACTGATAAACGAGTTAACAATATGGAATTGGTTTAATACCAAACCATAAACTGAATTCAGTTGGTTCGGTTTTTGTTTAATGGGTTTCAAACCAAATACTGAATAGCCTTTGCCAATAATCGAGAATGGTTGGCCCGTTTTTTAAAATATCAAGTTGAGCCACCACCCCTTTTGACATGAATTTGATTTGAAGTATGGCTTTTCAACAAGCAATTTGTGACAAACCAACTGATAGGATATAGGAATCAAAGAAGGAATTATTAGGGTTTTTAGTCTAATTTGAGAGAGGCAACATCTCAAAGTCAAAAAAAAAAAAAAAAAAAAAAACAACGTACTTTGATTGATGTGTTAACTTGATAAAACAGTCTAATTTGAGAGAGGCAACATCTCAAAAAAAAAAACGTACTTTGATTGATGTGTTAACTTGATAAAACAATTACAATGAAAGACAGGAAATTAATGCTAACACTTCCTACGGTTACTAGAAAACTGATAAAAACTATTAAGAAACTGCCCACTACTGCGATTATCTAGGAGATGAGTTTAGGCGGGACTTATCATTACATCTGGCCCGGAAAGACGACTTGGCCTCAAGTCGGCGAAATGACTTGCCCGTTGGACTTCGTATTTCCAAAATGGTTCGACGGAGCGATGATGGAAGGTGGTAGAATTATGGAGATTTGGTGGCAGCCCTTGCAATTTGTAGTTTTGACCATTGATGGTGAACCCCGATTGACATCTCATTCCAATTGGCTTGGACCGTGTTTAGTGTGGCTAACCATTTAATACCGAGTACCACGTCGGCCCCTCCTAAAGCAAACGGGTAAAACTCTTAGAAAGTTGGAGTTGGATATCCTTGCAAACATGATTGCAACGTATTACATCAACATTTCCAATTTGTACACCAAAAGGAGTGACAAAATGGGTAATGAGTTTCATCTCTTGGACCAACTTATCCGAAATGAAATTATGTGTTGAACCGCTATCAACAAGAACTAAAACCCCAGTTGTGCCCAAAGTACCCTGCAATTTCATGGTTGATGTCGGGAACTGACCAAAAAGTGCATGAAGGCTAATCTCAGCAAAGTCAGCTGGAGAATTAACATGGTTCTCTACAACATCATTAATCTCAAACAGCTTAAAGATGTTATTTTGCATCGTTGGCCCGAGCTAAACTTATCACCACACCTGTAACTTTCTCATCCTCAGGAATATTGTAGTAGCGTAAAAACTTCTAAGCCTTAAGGATCCACCCACGCGGATCTCCATCACTGAAATTAGGGAAATCCAATTTGTTACAAGGCATGTAATGTCGATTGTAGCTTCCTGAAGATTCTTCATCGCCAAATCGGTTAAACCCTCCACCAGTTTTCTCCTTGTCACGTGCCTTGAGAGCAGCAACGTCAATTTGCAGGGACTCCATAGATGATACGATGGCTGCCAGTTGGGCAACCATGGGGTCAGGGTTTGAGGAGACCAGTTCTGCGTTACCCTGGGTTTGAGGAGCCATGGATTTTGAAGTTAATCGGAAAATTGAATTTTCAATTGAATTGGGTGAATGAGTTCCCGGCAATGGAACCAGTTGATAGGATCCAGAAATCAAAGAAGGGATTATTAGGGTTTTTAGCCTGATTCGAGAGAGGCAATATCTTCAAAACAATATACGTATTTTGATTATGTTAACTTGATAAAACAATTACAATAAAAGACAAGAAATTAATACTAACACTTCCTACGGTTACTAGAAAACTGATAAAAACTATTAAGAAATTGCCCACTACTGCGATTATCTAGGAGATGAGTTTAGGAAGGATAATTTTAGACGAGACCTTATCACCAACCTAGAACCGAGTCATCTCACCCGCGGCTTGAGTTAGCTCGTGGTTCTACGAGTTGGCTCGTTTTTCACAGTTTAGATGATTTTATTTTTATATTAACTTTCATAGAACTATAGAAGCCTAAGATCACAAATTAAATATCATACTGTACAAGAGTTACATAATGAACTAATTTACACAAACGACAAACAAATTACTTGAATCAACTAGATGGAATGGTGGGATTTTAATAGCTCACGTGGCTCGGATACCGGGCGGCAGCCATTACCGAGCCTTTAAATTTACAGGTTGCTAAAAGTTTCAACAGTTACTTAAACTACTACACATCCTTGATGCAAGATACTGAAACAATAATAAAAACCAAACAAATAACATTAAAAAACATGAAAACATAAAACCTTAACATTGTTCAGAAGAAAAGTTTCCTAGACCGAGATGGAGCAGCAGAAGGCATGGCTAACGGTTTTGAAGAAGTCAAAGGTTGTGTTATTTCTTGATTTCTATCAACAAGTTTAGCTCCTTTCGGGTCAGCAAGAAGCGATTTCTGAAACGACTGTGCAAATCCTGTTGCAACAATAGTCACATGAATCTCCCCGTTGTATCTCTCATCCACCACCGCACCGAATATAATATTTGCTGATGGATCTGCCAAACTCGTTACCACCTAACAAATAAAACAAAACCCGAATCAGATATATTAACTATACATTAAAATAATCAAGACAGTTGACTTGTTGACCAATTGACATTCATATGTGTACCTGAGAGACCCGATTAACTTCTTGAAGAGTTATGTCTTTCCCGCCAGTGATATTATAAACGACTCCAGTAGCCGATTGGATTGATGACCCGATCAAAGGAGCAAGAGTTGCTTGTTCGGCTGCTTCTTCAGCTCGGTTCTTACTAGAAGAAACCCCGACACCAAGCATGGCAGTTCCAGAATCTTTCATGACGGCTTTAACGTCTGCAAAGTCCACATTTACCAGCCCCGGGATCTGCAAATTGGAGAATAACGTGTGATATGTGTGAACAAATATTTCTATCAAGGATGCACGAAGAACTCACAGTGATAATATCTGAAATTCCTTGAACTCCTTGGCGGAGGACATCATCAGCAAGAAGAAAAGCATCCTGAAGAGGCGTGTTTTCATCAGCAATATCGAGTAAACGGTCGTTTGGGATGACGATAAGCGTGTCAACGTTCTTTTGCAGCTTCTCAATAGCCTCTAAAGCCTGAAAAAGTTTGCAAAGATATAATAATCATTTGTAGCAATACAAAAAACCAATGCTTAAAATTGAGTAACTTGACCACAACGCAAACTCATTTACATAAACGGGTTGGTGGTTTGTAATAAACATGTTAAACAGGATTGTAAACGGTGAGTTGACCTTCTAAAAAAAATAAATGTATTCGAAATTTTAAACCGGTTGACGGGTTTATACAGGTTTACAAGTCGACATGTTTAATTATGAGTCAGGCTACACGCACACCACTGACATACCATCCATACACCATTGGAAAGTACCTGCTGTATGACTTTTTTGGCCATATCATATGAGACATATGGCCCATACGGGCCTGTATAATATGTTATATGTGACAGCTAACAGGTATGCGGTCTGCAAAAGTTATATGAGTTGTATAACATCATACGGTCCATATGATGTGACATGCACACTGGTGTGCAGATCGGAGACAGTTTACCTATAGCATCACCCTTATTTATACACGTTAAACATGTCAAAACTGGCTAGAAGCTACAACCCAGAACGTAATTATTCCGTGCCGGGTCACACCTTATACCATCATTAAAATGGCATAGAAAACACCTAAAGAAACATATACAGTCACCTGCCTGAACTGATCTTTTGCGACCTTCAAAGCTGAACGGGTAAGTCACAACACCAACAGTTAAATATCCCGCTTCTTTTGCTATCTGAGCTACAACCGGAGCAGCACCCGACCCTGTCCCACCACCCATACCCGCCGTTATAAACACAAGATCCGACCCTTTAAGTGCATTCCCAATCGCTTCCTTCGACTCCTCCGCTGCCTGTTCTCCCAAAAGCGGATTCCCACCAGTACCTACAAACCTACCAACATCAATCTCGACAAAAATTAATTCAACTTAAGAGCATAATTCAAATTGAACCAGACCTAATCCACGTGTCAAAAGCTCCCCAATTTGAATCGGATTTTGTGCAACAGATTGCACAAGCGCTTGTGAATCCGTGTTAATTGCGTAAAAATCAACACCCTGTGTACAAAAGTAATAAAATTCAACAACATTTCGTGAACAAAAGACTTAACTAGATTTCATTCCAGTCAGTAGAGTTACAATATATACACCATATAAACCCAGCCGTAGACTAGACACTAAATCCCTAAATACCATAGTTGTCAATAACGAAAAGCGGTCAACAGCCGCAACCTACTTATACGGTATGTCACCAAGTAGCGATAGCGATAAAATAGTGAGCACTATTTGATGTTTAGCGATAAGATATTAGAAAGAAAAACAAGGGGTTTCACTCACAAAATTAAGTTTTTATGGTGAAACTGGTTGAGTTTGGTGTTGTTTAATCGACTTTAATGCCTAAAAATTCAGTTTTTATATTAAAAAAAAACCTAATTATAGCCATATCCCGCTGTTGAGGCTCTATACATCAGATAGTGGAAAAGTACCGCTTCTCAATGAAGCACACTATAGCGTGGCTATTCTCACTATTAGCAAATATGCTAAATACTATATTCCAATACACAGTTAGACTCAAAAATAAAAGAAACACATAAAGCATAAACTCAATATAGATTTACGATGCATAGAGATAAACCGGGCACATATACTAAATAAATTTCAATACACAGTCAGAGTTGACACTCAAATATACAAGAAACATAGAGCATCAATTAAATAGATTTACAATATGTAGAGATAAGCAGGGGACGTAGACTAAACAATAAATCCTTAATACTGAGCAAACAATAAAAATAAATAAATAAATTCAACTCAATAGATTACAATGTATAGAGATAAACAGGGCCAGTAACCCAACAATAAAAGCCAAATTACTAGTATATTCCAATACTAACCCGCAATACACTAAAACCCTAAATACCATATTCCAATATTAATTAAACAGATAATTAAGTAAATATAAAGAATTATGAGCAAATGGATAAAGCTACAAACCTGCAAGCCGCTACCAATCATGCGGTTAACGGCATTGTTACCGCCGCCACCGACACCGACAACCTTAATCTTAGCGGACTCCATGGAGGAGAAACTGCAACATACGGCGGGACGGCGGTGTCGGAGAGTCCTGGGCGAGTGGGAGGTTTTAAGGAAGAAAGGTGAAAGTGAACAGCCGGTGGAAGAAGGTGAGGTTACGACGGTGGTGGTAGTGAAATGAAGGAAGTTGTTGTGTGTGGCCATAATAATAATAATAATAATAATAATAATAATAATAATCAATGTGTGTGTGTGTGTGTAGATTGTGAAGGATGATGGTATGGCTGCCTCTCTTGAGGATGAAGACACTAACTAGCTAGCTAGGGCTTTGGTGTTTCACTTTTTGTTTTTTCTTTGCTTTGGTTTCTTATCATGTTTGTTTTATCAAAGTTGTAACTTGCTTGTAAATTGAGTCATATCATATGTGGACTAAATATAATTAAATAAATGTTTTATTTGTTTATGTGAAGGGGAAATCCGATAGAATTATGGTTATTGATTTACATTTGATTTTGACTCGATTTTCTGGTTATGATGATGATTACGAAGTAGATCGGGAGGCATAAAAGTGTATCTGGTATAAGGTTATGCAATATAATGAAATAAATAATTGTCATTCCATTTAAATGTTTGTCTAGTATGTAGGGGTGATAATTACTTTGTGTTGTTTGTTATGTAGAGAATGACGAAGGAATAAAATAAAAAAATTGAGTGAGCGACGGTGGTGGTGGTAGGTGGCGATGACGGGTGGTGTCGGTGGGTGGGGTGGGCGACCGGAGGTGGGGGCAATGGTTGGGGATGATGGAGGGTTAGTGAGGTGTTGTAATGCGTAAGGTAAAATGAAATAAGAAAAAAAAACAAAAAAACAATGGAGTGGATGAATTTTGTTTTTTGGTTTATTTGTTTATGTGAAAGGGAAATCCCACAGAATAATTCTTATTAGTTTACATTTGATTTTGACTTGATTATGCTCACAACGATGATTATAATGTAGACGAGGGAACACAAAAGTCTATTTGTACGAGGTTATAGAATTGACGAGGGAATCAAATGGGTGACGTAATGAGACGAAGAAATGAATGAAATAGACCATTATCATTTCATTTAAATGTTTGGTTAGTATGTGGGAATGAAATGATACACTACTTTGTGTTGTTTGGGTGGTGGTGATAGGTGGCGCTGACGGTGGTTGGCGGGTTGTGGAGGTAACGTAGGATGTTAGAAGAGAGGATGAAAAATAGGGAGAGTGGGTGGATATAATTTGGGTAGTTAAGTGGGTGTTGGTTAATGATATTGCATTTTTAATTTAATATTTTAAAATGTAATTACATTAAGTTTTTATATTTTATAGGTTACTAGTTTTTATCCTTCGTATTACGGGGGTTGTTTTATGTTATTTGCTTTTAATATTTATTTTTTGAACTTTTTTTTATAGTATGAAAGTTAATAATATACCTACGGTTTAATGATAAATTGTTTCACAAATAAATGAGCTGTTATAATCTGGTTTAAAAGTTGCATGTGTTTGATGAGACCCAAGACCCGTTTATTCTTTTTACTATAAAATTGGTTTTTTAATTATAAATAACTAGTTTTTATCCCTCGTATTACAGGGGTTGTGTTTCTTTTTCGTGTCTAATATTCATATTTTTTGGATTTTAATTTTTTTTATTGTAAGAAAGTTAATAATATACTTAGGGTTTGATAATGAAAGAGTTTCATAAATAAATGAGATGTTATAATCCATTTAGAAGCTATGGGGTTAGTAAGACCCATGACTCGCTTATTTTTTTTAACTATAAAACTGTTAATATAAATATAATATTTTTTTCTTAGAAAAATTGGATATTAATTTTCAGTATATCTCTATTTTATAAGAATTTCATATCAATGTGAGAGTATTTTTTAATATAATGAGATGTTATAACGCGTTTAAGGTTATCTGGGTTTAGTGAGACTTATACCCGTGAATTCGGGTCAAATGCATGGGAAACATCCATTTACAAATAAAACAATCTGGTGGCTTGAGAGAATATAAGAAGCAACCATAGAGTTTTTAAGGATTTCGTTTATATATATTTAAGATTAAGATTCTTTGTTCTATAGTTTTTCTTTCATTTTCCTTTTCCTTTTTTTTTTGCATACAACATGTATTGTAGTTTATTTGCATCCTCATATGTTGTTTTTACATTATTCGTTTATAATATTTATATATTTTTTCGGATTTTAATTTTATTTATTGGAAGAAAGTTAATAATATACTTAGGATTTGATGATAAAATGGTTTCACAAATTAATGAGTTTTATTTATTGTAAGAAAGTTAATGATATACTTATGATTTTATGATAAAAGGGTTTCACAAATAAATGAAATGTTATACCCAGTTTAAAAGTTATATGGGTTTAGTGAGACCCATGACCCACATATTTTTTTAGTTCCCTATTTTATAAAAAATGGATATTATTTTATAGTTCCCCATCATGAGAACATATCACATCCAAGGAGTACAATTCGGAGTGTCAACTGTGGTGACTAAGGCCTTGATTTCCTCAACAGAGATGCCTGGGGAACGAGAGATTGCTCAAAGCTTGGGGGACTGTGGAAGTAAAAGAGGCAAAGGCCTCTTCTGCTTCTGCTACAACGGTAGAGGAGAAACGGGGGACCTCAATCACAAGATCGGGCTCTCTCGAAGACGTTCTTAAAGCCTCCAATCACCAATCAGGCCCTCCCATTAGACTGTTTGGCATTTCGGGTGTCAGAAGCATCTAATACCAATGAGGACCATCACAGGCTGATGAGTTTGCATTGACTATCGGAAGCTTAATGACTCCACAAGAAAAGATCATTTTCCACTTCATATTATCGATCAAATGCTTGAACGGTTGTCTAAAAAAATGTTCTATTGTTTTCTTGTTGGATTCTCCGGATACTTTCAGATTCCTATTACTCTTGAAGATAAGGTGAAAACCACCTTTACATGTCCGTGGCACCTTTGCCTACCAAAGAATGCCGTTTGGACTACGTAACCCTCCAGCCACCTTCTAACGCTGCATGGTGGCCATCTTTCATGAAATGATCGAACACTCTATGGAAGTTTTCATGGATGACTTCTCAGTCTTTGGAGACTCCTTCGATCAATGTCTTAGAAACCTAGACAGAATGTTAACTAGGTGTGAAGAAGTGAACTTAGTGATCAACTAGGAAAAATGCCACTTTATGGTCAAAGAGGACATTGTTCTCGTCCTAAGATATCCCAAGCAGGACTAGAAGTTGATAGAGCAAAAATCGAAACCATATCCAAACTTCCACCACCAACTTCAGTCAAAGCAATTAGAAGTTTTCTAGGTCATGCGAGATTCTAGCGCCACTTCATAAAAGACTTTTCCCAAATTTCTAGACCAATGACCAAACTTCTAGAGAAAGATGCACCGTTCATTTTTTCTGAAGAATGTGTTGAAACGTTCAACATATTGAAAAATAAACTTGTCAACGCACCAAAACGCACCAATCATGACTACACCCGATTGGACCATTCCATTAGAAATTATGTGTGATGCAAGTGACTTTCAATTGGAGCCGTACTCGGCTAACGCATAGAAAAACATTTTCAACCAATTTACTATGCTAGTAAAAATCTTAATGATGCACAAGAAAATTACACCACAACAGAAAAAGAGTTATTAGCCGTAGTTTTTGCCTTTGAAATATTTAGATCATACCTTGTTCTTTCCGAAACCATTGTCTACACTTACCATGCTGCCATACGGTACCTCTTCAACAAACAAGATGCAAAACCTAGACTTATTCGATAGATTCTACTACTCCAAGAATTCAACATATAAGTCCAGGACAAAAAAGAAGCAGAGAATGTAGCTGCAGACCATCTTTCACGCTTAGAATGCCCAGCTTCAGAAGAACATCACAAGGAAATTATCGATGATAATTTTCCACATGAAGTTCTCATGCATATCCAAGCATTCATGAAAGAGGAGGATGAAAGTCCTTGGTTTGTCGATTTCACGAACTATCTAGCTTGTGGAATCCTAAGAAAAGGACTAACTCATCAACAACGAAACAAATTCTTCTGTGACCTTAAGTTCTACTTCTGGGAAGATCCTTACTTGTTTAGAATAGGAGCCGATCAGGTTGTTCGTAGGTGTGTGTCAGGAAAGGAAACCTTAGATATTCTAAAACACTACCATGAAGGACCAACTAGTGGACACCAAAGTACCGCCACCACAGTCAGGAAAGTGTTTGATGCAGGATTCTTCCGGCCTACCATACATAAAGACAAACATGCTTTGATCTAAGCATGCAATGCTTGTCAAAGAACCGGAAACATCTTAGCCAAGAATGAGATGGCTCTGAAAGGCATTCAAATTTGGGAGGTCTTTGATCTATAGGGATTAGATTTCATGGGGACATTTCCTAACTCATTCGGATATAAATACATCCCTGTAGAAGTTGACTATGTGTCTAAATAGGTAGAGGCACAAGCTCTTCCCACTAACGATGCTTGGGTTGTAGTAAGCTTCCTGAAAAGTTATTTTCACGATTCAGTACTCCAAAGGCTTTAATCAGTGATAAAAGTACTCACTTCTGCAATGCCCTAAAAGACAAAATCATGGCACGATATGGAGTTCACCACTGTAGGCAACACCATATCATCCACAGACCAATGGGCAACTGGAAGTCTCAAATCGAGGAATAAAAAGGATCCTCGAAAGAACTAGTGGAATGAAGCGCAAAAATTGGGCAGAAAAGTTAGATGACGCTTTGTGGGCCCTTAGGATGGCATACAAAACCCCTATAGGAACAACACCATTCAAACTTGTTTATGGGAAAGCATGTCATCTACCAGTAGAATTAATACACAAAGCTTATTGGGCTCTTAGAGCAATGAACTCTGATCTAATGCCCTCCGGTAAAAACCAAATAGATCATATTCACGAGTTAGAAGAACTGAGAGAACTGGCATACGAAAATTCATGGTCTTACAAAGAAAAGACTAAACTTTTGCACGACGGCCAAGGAAATAAAAAAATTTCAATTTGGCGATCGTGTACTCTATATAACACACATTTACGTCTTTTTCCAGGAAAGTTGAACTCTCGTTGGACATGCCCATACATAGTTGAAACAGTTTTTGACTATTGGACAGTTGAGATTTCAAATTCTGACGGCCACAAATTCAAGGTTAATGGACATCGATTTAAACCATACATCGATGGACCGAAGAACATACTGGAAGTAGGGTCTGGCCAAGACCCTCATTAAACCAGGCATTGTATATATGTTCTCTTGTTATCTTTTAATTTCTTTTAAACAATATAATAATATTACAAAACCACGGGCCGTGCTTCAGTGAGCACGGGGCCATGGCCACAATGTGTGGGCTGGAATATTCGCTGCAAAAATATCAGTCAGTCAGACTTGTAACAAAATTGGTAGATTAGGCACGGGGCTGTGTTTCCTAAAACATGGGGCCGTGTTTGTCTATAATTGCATCTCTTGCAAATGCATTTCTTGCAACAAACCAAACACCAATCCTCACTCCTGAGATACCAAAATGCCCTCTGAGATAAGCAATGAAATTCTCTTTCCTTGCCAACCGTGAAACGAAACCCGACACCTTTCCAAATCCGAGTTATTGCTCAAACTTCAAGAGCTCATTAAAGAATTCACCGAAATGAACCTCCTCTCGGTAATGCGTCTCATTCAACTCACCGAGTTGGTGGAAGGAATGAAGATGGAGTTACGGGACATCAACGAGCAACTACAATTTCAAGTCATCCGTTTCACATACTTTCCTCCACCCCGACCGTTCGATGGGTGAGATCCATTCGGTGGAATCTAGAGTAACTTTTATCTTTTCATGTTGTAATCAAGTGCACTATGCACAAGTTTAGGATTTTCGGGCTTAACCCGATCTTATTTTATGTTCTAGGATATTCGGGCGTACCCCAATTTTATGTTTCAGATTTTTTTATTAATGAGAGTAATCTTAGGACGTAAAATGTGTTCAAATAAATCTTAAAACATCGTTTCGAAAAATTCATGCTCTCGCGTTTTGCTAAAAATAAAATGTTAAAAATCAGGGGCATGAAACACGGGGCCGTGGTCACCCTAGAATCTTCAGCATGATACGCGCTGATACCGTACAATTCTATGAATCAGAAACATTTTTTCCCTCCTAGGCACGAGGCCGTGTCTGACGTGCAGTCCCTTTATATATTTAATACACACTTCACTATTCCATTCATAACAAACAAAAATATCTCAAATGGATAACCGAAGAATGGAATGGAAAACAGTAAGAAAGTTCTAGAATGGAGAGAACTCGGCATATCTTGAACAAGAGATCGCGAGGCTCCAAAGTGTGGTGAGGGATTAAGTCGAAAGTCACATTCAAGCGGAGGCTCACTTAATTGAACTAACCAACAAAATCGAACTATTGAGGTTCGAGAATTTTCACATAATCGAAAACCACAATAAGGAAATTGACTTCAAACTCAATTTCCTTAACCGAGAAATCAGAAAGCTCAACACAAAGCTTTCTGAGATCTTGGAAGCCAAGAGAGCCCCGCCACACATTCAAGACTTTTTAGGGAATGGTGTTCTTTAGTAGTTCGAGTAGGAGAAGTGTAAGGTCCAAGACGGATCTTTCGATTATGATATCAACGAATCTAGATGTTGGTGCGGAAATCCAACACTAGGTGATTCAAGAACAAAGAACACAAACACGTAGAACGCAAGTAATTACTTCAAAACACACGTTATATTGAACGTCGGGTGCTTAAGCACTATGATTACAACCTCGTCTATCACACCTTAGACGACCAAAACCAACAACTGAATGAACAACCTGCAACCCTATACAATAAGTTCTATGTATAGGGTACCCACCATGCAAGCCCACTATAGCCCAAAGCCCACCGAGATCCATAAGGATCTCGGTTTACATTCGCAACCCAAAACCAAAAAAAACTAAGTATAAACCATCTAATCTAGGCCCAACAATCTCCCCCTTGGTTTGTAGCTTGGTTCTCAGTCATGCTCCATATAATCAATGTCAGCGTCTTTCAAAGCACCTGCCCAAAACTTACACCTGATAATGGAGGCTACCATACTTGTGAATTCTTTTGCAGCCGTTTCAAAAATTGGATCAGCTATTATCTGAAATGTACTGAGGGTCTTGATGTCTTTCTCTCCGAGCTTTAGCAAATCTCTTGGATCAATGAATATGTACTGCCCTTTGCCTTTCTGTAAACGTATAACAACGGTGGCAGTCTCACTATCATACATCCAGAATCTCATGTTATCCAGAGTACCATCTGGAATAGCTTTAGGCACAGGAATATGAGTGGCCTTCTTTGTAGCAAGCCACATAACATTGACCATTGTCTTTCCTGTCTTTGGATCCTTGACCCCCTTTGTAAGGCCACGTTACCAGTAGCCCTACTTTGGTGTTGGATTTACTCATAAACGCAGTTCTAAAATCAGAGTTAATTAAAAACTTTACGCGGAATATAAAACTTTCATAAAACATTACATATCAAATCATAAACATGTCTCAAAACATTCTTCTTATCTTTCGAAATTAAAACATAACTTATAAAACATAAAAGATCTTCAGATGCCAGGCTTTTATTCTTCTGCCATGTGTCCCGCTCACGCCAGCTGTCGCATCCTACTCACCTGCGTGCATACTAAAAGTCAGCTACGCTGAGTGAGTTCTAGTTAATCATACATCATACAATACATTCACTTACCTTCAATCATGCATCCGAAGATACATAATAATTACTTTACTAATTTACTTTAATTTCATACTTTCATACATACGTACATACTTTATTAAGTTCATACTTTATATTTACTGTTCATTCTATCTCAGATATTATTAGGGTCTGATCCCTCTTTCCTTTGTCTATCTCAGATATTATTTAGGGTCTGATCCCTTTCTTGTCTATCTCAGATATTATTAGGGTCTGATCCCTTTTTACTTCTCTATCTCAGATATTATAAGGGTCTGATCCCGTCTTCTCTATCTCAGATATTATTAGGGTCTGATCCCTCTTTCTACTTCTTCGTTCACACTATCTTTACATACTCATACATATACTTTCTTTAATAATTTTTACATACTCATGTATCATTCATATGTTTATATCATACACATTCATCTTTTATATACACACCTCCCTTGTCAATACGTGCAATATCCGAAGATCGTTCACGTATCGACAAGCTTTCATTCACAACCATAACATAATATCTATCACATAAATCATACATGGCATACACTTACCATTTAAGGTAAGTGTATTAACTATCACATCGAGTATGCACACAGCCCCGAAAACATAACAAGGAAATGGGGCTAGAAACTCACCTGAATGCGGTTACGTTCGCCGTTAATCGTAATCCCTTTCTTGAGCTGCGCACGACTAACTGTATAACAATTACACGTATCAATAAACTATCTCTACCCATATCATCTTCCTAGTTCAATTATTACCCACCACGAACAGGGGTCCGGGGGCAGCGCCCCTTGCAGCGGGGTTCTAGGGGCGGCAGCCCCTAGCGGGGTCCAAGGGGCAGAGCCCCTGGCTGGGGTTAAGCTGCCAGGTCAGTTTGGAAAAAATTTATTTCCGTTAACTGTCTTAACAAATTTTTCACTAAGATTCTAAGTTATTATCTTCTTCACCTACTCATTCTTGGTCTATTACAGGATTACTTTTACTTAGCATTTTAAGCTAATTTAACGTTCAGCGAAGTTAACAGTATGCGAACTTGGTAGCAGGCGAACTTATATGTACGCAAACTTAATATTCAGCGGTTTAGTTTCTGGCGAACTTATGGTCCGGCGAAGTTAAGCTTTAACGAACTTATAAGCAGCGAACTTGAACCACAACGAACTTAAAGTGGCGAACTTGTTCAGCGAACATAGCTGCGACGAAGTTACATGCTAGGCGAACTTGCTACGAGCGAAGTTACCCAGCCGCAACCACTGTTCACTCTAATCCCCCCTATAATCAACTCTGTTTAACGCGAAATCTAAGGATATGGTATTTGACTATCCCGCGATCGTTCCCATAATCTTTTCCGAGCAAAACTCGGCCCGGAAAAGCATAAAGGTTGGACCTTTAGGATTAAAACGTTTAACACTAGATCTTAGGTTTTCGTATTAAACGAGCCGTTTAAGTTCAAAGGTTCATTAGGTTTGTTTTACCATCAAGTTCACAACTTTACGTTCCATTTACACTCGATCTAACATCGTTCTAAGTTTCAAGGTTAAACGTTAATAAAAACGTAAACTTTAAGGTAAAAGGCATACCTTTAATGCTCCTTTGGATCTCGTTTAACTTGGTTATGAACTCTCAATCTTGTATATAGCTCGTGTACTAACGATCTAATACCGACTAGCGTTCGCTTGGACTCGGATCTCGCTCTCTCTCTCTCTCGGTGGCCGTATATGGTGTAGTGTATGTGTGTGTTTTTTAGTGTGAGGCAATTATGGAAAGATGGAATGAGGATTAGGGTTTTAGGGTGGTTTAAGGGGATATTTATATCCCTTAAAGCCCATGGACCTAAGGCCCATTCCCTTAAATCCATCTTAATTAGTCCAAGTCCATGATCTTTATTAATACTAATTAATTATTTAGGCCCAATAACTAAACGCGACTTTCTTTTATTAAATACGAAAATTTTAGGATGTTACAAGTCTTCCCTCCTTAAAGAGGTTTCGTCCCCGAAACCTAACTATTACATAAACAAACTAGGGTAGAACTTGCGCATCTCATCCGCAGCTTCCCAAGTAGCATCCGATCCCTTGCGATGTTTCCATATCACTTTCACCAAAGGTATAACCTTGTGACGAAGCTTCTTATCTTTGCGATCAACAATCTCTACCGGCTGTTCAATGTAGTTCAGCTGTTCATTAACCTCAATGTCCATTAATGGCACGTGAGACATGTCATCAGCTAGACACTTCCTCAGATGAGAAACATGAAAGGTTGAATGAATTCCTTCTAACTCATCGGGTAAATCCAGCTTATAAGCTACTTCACCCACACGATCTAAGATTACACCCTTTGCTTTCTTCAAAAAGGATTCTGCAGCTGACATATTCAGAAAGCCTTTATCAACTTGGCTTCTCAGGAAGTTCCAGAAATCTCTTCCTCGTTTATCATTGGTTGGGTTATGGAATGGAGAGTTTATCAAGTCACTTAGATCCACCTTTGTCCAAGATCCAAAATCTTTCATCTTCTTATAGTACTCAGTGGTCCCGGACTTCTGTTTAACCCACCACATGTTCTTTTCAGCATCAAAACCCCACGACACAACTCCAGAGCGATCCCCATATTTTTCTGAAAATCCCTTGGAAAGGTGACAACGAACTTGTCTGGATGATCGGATGACTCAACATTCTGATTTGAGTTTTTCATCACCAGTAGCTTCTTCTGAATTATATCTGATTTCTCTTTTGACATTTGAGGAGTAGACATGTATTGTTCCAGCATCTCAGATTCATCTATGTTGACAGTTGGAAGACCGCTGGAACTACCTCCTTGATTCACGCTGGGCATCTTTGAAGTTACATCATCACTGCTGTTGAATTCATCTTTAAACTTATGAAAAAGTTTTTGTTGGAGGTCCAGATAAACAGCAGTTAGCTCTACCATGTTGGACTGAAGCTCTTTAATCTTGGAATCTTTGTCGGAGTTACTAGCTTCCAGTTCTTGGATCCGTACATCTTTGTCAATAGAATCTTGTTCGAGATCAAAGACTCGACGTTGAATAGAATGTACATCAATGGGAGCATCCTCAAGTACAATTAAGGACCTTTGTTCTGTAGATATTTTTCTTGCATGGCAAGAATCTAAGAAATCTTATCAGAAACACCAGAACTTGACTGACAGTGATTGATTGGGTTAGATGATCCAGAAGGAGCATCAGTGAATGGAATATAGGCCTCATCAGTATGTGGAATGTCTGCCTCAAAATCAAATTCATGAGTAATGTCATCAAAGATTTGATCTTGAGCATGAGGCTCGGCGGAGGATGGATTTGGATCAACATGAGTCTCAGGAGCAGTCGACTCAGGTTGATGTGATTCTTGCTGTGGGCTTGTTTTTGTTAACGGTGTGGTTGTTTCATCTTTGGTGACCAGCACGCCAGGTCTCGGATCTTTCTTCCTTCGTTTACGTGGAATGAGATCGGCGGCTGGTTCCTCGGGGGTATCTTCATTGTCTTCATTTACAGCAGCTGCTTGAGGAGGCTTCAATGCAGTTGATTGTAGTAATACTTTAAAAGTCTCAAAATTCGTTAGTTTCTCAGCAGTCGGAGCACTAACGGTGTCACGGTGTTCTGTCTCTTTATCTTCATCGTAAGAGATCTCAAGTGTAGCAACACGCCTTTGAGTTGGCGCTGCATGTTCTTCACCCACTTGAGCTATAACAGGAATAACTTCTATTTCGGCAAACCGGCCAAATTTCACCAAAGCATGAAGGCCCTGATAAACGATCTTTGATCCTTTCCTGGACTGCTTCATCAACCCAAAAGTGTTGGGTCCCATCGACTTAATATCTAATGTTCAACAGATTTGACAAGGTCAGTGTAATTTGAGTCAAAAATCATCTGTAAAAATCGAGGATACATGAGAAAGATCTCCTTATTCTTTCCTTTCAAGTTGCTCATCATATCATCAAAAACGAACTTGGAATAGTTGAAATTCCAATCCATGATCAGAACAACCACATCCGACATCTACGTATGGCTAATCTCATTAGAACCTCCCTTTCATCCCGACACACATGTAAAGAACGTGTGTTTCAAGAATCTCCAGTATGGGTGGAACAGTTTCTTGATTGCTGGAGGATAGGTTCCCTCGTAACCCATTCTTGTAAGCACCTCATAGACAGCAGTAGTCAAGTATTCCGTTGGGTGATCAGGTTGATCCCCAAACAGAAGCACTTCTCGTATGATGGCCTCTGTGATGACGACCGGCTTCTTTTGCACTTTGGACTCTATCGACACAACTCCACCTGGTCCTCGTTGATTGATTGAGGCATTTTTCCAGAAATTAGTAATCATTTTCTTGCAAATGACTGGATTTTCTCATAAGGCGTGAGAAATCCTGCAAGTGTTGACACCGACAATCATGGATTTGAACTCCTTGTGAATCAGTGGTGGATCAAATAAGTGTCCAGCTATATTATGTGTGTCAACAAACTTTAACGGAGCCTGATCAGCCATTACTACACCAAACGAGTCAAGTTAGTAAATACGTACTTGACTAAAGATGTAAGTAATCGTCAAGTTTTAAAAAATTAGGGGCTAATGATGACACAATCACATTATGAGGACCATAAAAGAAAAAGAATAATAATTTTATAATGGATTTCGGTCCATCAGTGAGTTCTCTGTCCAAGAGGGGAGATTTCGGTCAAGCAAAATGGTTTTCTGTCAAATGATAATGTTCACTGTCAAGATTAGCTGAGAACATGAGTTCTCGGTCAAAGCCAGCGATTTCGGTCTACGAAAGTCAACCGAGAACGTGAGTTCTCGGTCAAAACTAGGAGATCTCGGTCAACGAAAGTCAACTGAGAACCTTTTGATTGGTTGACAGCTGTAGACTGAGAACCCTTTGTATTCCCTCTTGAAACATGTGCCATATTCTCCGAGAAGGCCGAAATCTCCACTAAACCTGCAACAAATATTTTTGAATCCCCCACAGTTAACCCTAACACATCCAATCGAAATCTCAGTCAACAACTCATGTTTCCTTGTTTGCCTATAAGATTCGTCCATCCATCTATTCATCGATCCGTGATATCACATCTCATTAGGTCTCACAAAAACCTTCACTTTTGGAACTTGTATTCATTACCTGTGAATCAATCAAACGAGCAAACACCGATTAAAACTTGTGATTAGTATAGCGGAGAAGGTTTTCGACCAGATTACTTGAGAGAGAAATAGGTTTTGTTTTTTCAGTGCAATGGATACAATAATTGAGGTTAAAGGGTTATTTATACCTCAATAGATATGGGCTGAGAACCCATAAACAAGCCCAAACCAGTGGTTCAACCCAAAATCAAGTTATCACATAAATGGCAGTCCAGCCTAAGGCCCAAATCAGTTTAAACACATTGAAAATGACCCAGTTAAATCACACGTTTCGAGGAGAGTAGATTCGAGATAAAACAAATAGAAAAACAAAAATAAGATAACTAATAATACGAATAAAAATAACACGGAATATCAATCCTTTTGAATTTTACAAAATGGGATCAAATTTCAGTTTTATGGAAATGCCGCCTTTTGAGAAAAGATCTAAACATGGAATCAAATTATTTAAGGTGCTGTCACAAAGATTCATATTCGGCGTTATTATGACATAAAGAAGCAGGTTAATAGCAGGTATAACAAACTTAGCATGATTTTCATTGCGTCAGTGATATGAATTAGGTTCAGTTCGGCATAAAGCTTAGATGGACATCACTCATGGACCTGTGATGCCTCCTATCTATTCTCAAAGTGTATTTGGCTTTCCCCAGATCACCCCAATTTGACTCCAACCCCTTGTGCTTGATCAAAAATTTTAAGGAAGCAATAAAACTTTGGGCTTTAAGCTTATTGAAAGACAACAACACAAATTTTATACAAACTTAACTAAACACAATATTTTTTATAACAATAACAATAAAAAATGTCTATAAGTCCCGAATCTGGAACACTACAGTAAGACAATAAAATATTTTTTTGGTGATCAAGACATTAACGGGCTCGTGTATGACTGGGCAATTGCTTTTCTGCCTATCATTTGGAGAGATGTATATGGAGACATGCACATGTCTTCAAAATGACTCTCCACAGTAAGTTCAGCATATTTAGTTTATATCACTTCTACTTTTACGCATCATGGAAAGCTACCATATAAATCAATGACTGTTCTAGAGCCTTTTAAGCTAAATAACTTCACCCGTTAGGTACACAGAAACAATTTATCTATCATTTTCCAAAGGTTGGATCAATTTTCATTTGAATATATTTTGAAGCTTCTAAAAAGTTGTTAACTAGATAATTATATCACTTCCCAGAGAGTTACAGAAGACACACATGTTAAGAACTCAGTCACCCCGGTCACTCTTCAGTTTTCAGGTAGATGGCTATCCCGTATGACCACTAGTGGTTAACAGAACCAAAACACATATGAAAATACGTGTCCCTCCAACTTGGAATTACCGACATGATTTTAAGTGAAAGAATTCAAAACACAAAACAAGACACATCACAATCGCCCCAGATGCTTTTAGTCTTTAGATAAATGGCTATCCTGTGAATCTACAAGTAGATCACCGGACCAAACATATACAAGTATATGTTCTTCAAAATTGAGCAACCGACATAATTTTAAGCTAGAGTGAACTTTGAAAGACGAAAACAAAACTTTAAAAAAATTAAATAAAAAAACACACAAACGTACACACACTCTTTTTGGATTTTATGTAATTTTCTCCCCCTAAATATGTGTAAAAATAAAATATGTACAGATTTACCCTAAAAAGACTCAATCCTCGAAACGGAGCATTTTAAGAAAACTCACAAGCACATTAAATTTGGTTGTTCCGACCGGTTTTGTAAATAAGTCCGCCACATTATTATCTATGTGAACTTGTTCAAGATGAATCAATTTTCAGTCGTAACAGTCATGAATAAAATGAATTTTAATGTCTATGTGCTTGGTTTTAGAGTGTTGAACCGGATTCTTAACAATTGCAATAGCAGCATCATTATCACAAAAGGTAGGGGTGTCAAGAAATTCCAAACCGTAATCCAGCAGTTGATTTTGCATCCAGATAAACTGTGAGCAGCAAGATGATGCAGCAACATACTCCGCCTCGGCAGTCAAAGTGGACACCGTTTGTTGTTTCTTACACTTCCATTAAATGAGACGATCTCCTAAACACTGAAATCAGACAGATGTGGATTTCCTGTCAATGTCATCTCCACCATAATTGTTATCAGCAAAAGCATAAAGATCAAATTCTGAGTGTTTGGGATACCAAAGACCTAACTTCGGTTGTCCATTTAGATATCTAAAAATACGTTTAACAGCAATTAAATGAGAAAGTTTAGGGTTAGCCTGAAAACGAGCACATTGACACATTGCAAACATGATGTCTGTGTGACTGGCAGTGAGATACATCAAAGACCCGATCATTGATCGATAAAACGTTTGATCTACAGGACTCCCTTCCGGATCAGATGATAGTAGAGGCCTTTCCTCCATGGGAGTGTTAGCACTCTTTGAATCTTTAAACTCAAATTTTGCGAGCATATCCTCAACATACTTCCCTTGATGCAGTGAAATTCCTGCCGAGCTTTGGCGAACCTGTAACCCCAAAAATGTAGTCATTTCACCCAACGAACTCATCTCAAACCTTTTCTTCATTACTCCTTCACATAACTCAGCATTGGTGGATCCAAAAGTAATATCATCCACATAGATCTGGACTAGAATCAAATCTTTTCCGACAGTTTTACGGAACAAAGTTTGATCAATGGTCCGTCGCTTGTAACCATGATCTAGAAGATGTGCGGTGAATGTAGCATACCACACTCAAGGAGCCTGAAGAAGCCCATACAATGCCTTGTCTAACTTGTAGATGTGATTTGGTTTCTTGGAGTCAACAAAACCCGGTGGCTGATCCACATAGATCTCTTCTTTGACTTCGTCGTACAGAAATGCGGTCTTTACATCCATTTGATATACTGTGAACCCCATGAATGACACGTAGGCCAGAAAAATTCTAATGGCCTCAAGTCTAGCCACTGGAGCATAGACTTCAGTGTAATCTAACCCTTCAACTTGACGAAAACCATGAACTACCAATCGTGCCTTGTTTCGAACAATAACCCTAGTGTCATCTTGCTTGTTTCGCAAGACCCATCTCGTATCAAGTGCTTTCTTTCCTTCCGGTAACTCAAACAATCTCCAAACCTTCAACTTATCAAACTGATTCAATTCTTCATGCATAGAATCTACCCAACTTGGTTCCTGAAGGGCCATTTCTACGGTCTTTGGCTCAATTTGAGAGATGAAACAGGAAAACCAACTACTGTTTATGTGTCTTGTCTGACTTCTGACATTCTTAATTGGATGATTTTTTTCTGAATCCTCGATGGAACTAATTGATCGGAAACATCACCGGTAGAGTGCAAGTTTGACTAATTTACGACTATATCAGCAAGAGGGTTCTTCCATCCAGAGGTTGTTGTACTATGTGAGTACGAGGTGCTGGCGACATTTTCATTTGGAATGACATCGGGAAATAGTGTGCTCCCAAATATATGATGAATAGGACTCTCCCCCTCAACTGTTGTAGCATATTCAGATAAGTTTTGTGAGTATTCGGTTTCTGGAACTTCTTTAGGCTGAGTGACGGATGCGGGTGTGTCGTCAGTAAGTGGCTCTGTGACATCATCATCCAGAAGTGGAGAGATGTGAGATACTGCATGTGGGTCATCTTTCTCAGCATCCAGTGTAGCAGCACCTGAAGGTTCTGTGTTGATAACCGAAACCACATTGAATGGTTTGAAAAGTTCATTGTAATCGAATAACCAGTCCGGACCAACACGAGCATCAGTCTCATTTTCTTCCAACCAACAAACATCATATGACTCTAGAATTTGCTTGGTTGACTTATTGTAGACCCTGTAGGCGGTATGGACAGCATAACCAACAAAATAGCAATCATTAGCTTTTGCCCCGAATTTTGGAGCTGACTCGAGGTTCAGTAGAGTGCACGGACAACCAAATGCTCTGAAATGTGCAACAGTAGGCTTATGGCCAGAGACAATCTCATATAATGTTTTCATTTGTGATTTGTTTATTATCACCCGTTTCTAAATATAACAGGCTGTATTAATAGCTTCTGCCTAGAACAACAATGGAAACTTAGAATCACAAAGCATAGTCCTTGCCGCTTTGATGAGAGTTCTGTTTCTCCTTTCAGCTACACCATTCTGTTATGGTGTCCTTGCTGAACTATACTGGCGGAGCACTCCCCTTTCTGAACAGAAATAATTCAAAGATTCATTCTTGAATTCCGTACCATTATCACTACGTATTCCCCTCAGCTTCAAATTCAGTTGGTTCTCCATAAGCACTATAAACTTTTTGATCAAATCTGCAGTTTCACTCTTATTTGACAAGAAAAACACCCATATAAAACGTTAATAATCATCAGTAATAACAAGATAATAAGAGCTGCAAGAAAGACTCAAGACATGAACCATACCAAAAAGATCCATATGTAGCAATTGAAATACTGATGAAATGGTGTTAATCAATTTTGGCTTATGAGTTTTTCAATGATGTTTACCCAAAGCACATGCCACACAATTTTCAATGGTCACAAAATCTTTGATAGGTAGGCCACGTACCAAATCATTTTTAGCAAGACGATTCAAATTTTTAGTATTAGCATGACCAAGACGACGATGCCAAAGCATGACATTATGTTCTGACACTTTTGAAAACAAGCAAGTTATTTCATTAGGAACATTTTTGTTCATGTCAATCACATAAGCATTATCTTTTCTTTATGATCGAACAAGAATCCAGTCTTCTGGTATGATGATACCAGGTTTTAAAGTTAAACACTCTTTCTTAGTAAAGTGAGTTGAAAAATCTTTATCATAGATTTAAGACAGGCTTAACAAACTGTGCTTTAATTCTGGAACAAAATTAACATTTTTGAATTTTAGAACATCGTTACTTATAGTACCCTTCTGAGTGATCTTCCCCTTATCTCCTCCCGCAAAGGACGCATACCCACCATTAAATGTTTGAAAGTCGTGTAGTTGGAAATGTCTCCTGTCATGTGCCTGGAACAGCCACTATCAACATACAAAGGTCTGATGATATTCCTCCATAGTTGTCCCTGCACAAAGCGCGGGATTAATTAGTCTTTGGTACCCAGTCCATAGTTACACTGGGTGACCCTGACGCATCCAAAGTTGTCACAGGTTGCCATGACATATCCTTTTGATCATCAAGCGTTTGGTTTGCAGACTCTTTTACCAAAGATTTAGGCAACCATTTATGTCTACCATTGTAAGATTTTGCATTATAAGTACGAATGGTTGACTTCATCTTCGGTGTTTTTGGGTTAGTAGGACACGATTTTGTCTTCTCTACCTATTTCAATTTAGAATGCGTATTCGTTTTTGAAACATAAGCACCTTTTTAACCTTATTGCGAAACATGTCAGGCTTGGTCTAATGAGGAATAAACCTGCCAAATTTGTTTCGGATTCAATCATCGTCAGAGGGATTATCCTTTTTATGTCTGAATCTTTGTCTGTACGAATTATGAGGCATATAGGGCATATTCCTCAGATAAAATCCATAATAGGGAACATATGGACGATGTGGACAGTTTTTGGCAATATGACCAGGAGTGCTACAATTAAAACACGTTTGACTTTTTATGTAGAAATCATTTTGGGCAACTCCTCGCCTGGACTGGTTGTGTGGACCAGTTTGCTTAAAATTACGAGGACCATTTTTCACATTATTGAACTTATCACCTTGTTTGTCATTAGAGCATCCCTCTTTAACAAATTTAGGTGGTGAGTATTTGTTGGAATTTTCTGAATTTTTAATCTTATTGGAAACAGCATTTTCAGAATTCAAAGTTTTAACAGAATCAACCACACAAGAATCCTTGTTCTTTAAAACAGAGCCCACACAAACAGTCAGAATAACAGAATTCAAAACAGGTAGTTTTAAAGAAACATCATAAACAATGTCATTATTAAATTCAAAACAAGGGTCGTCGTCCTCATCAGTCCATTTCTTCACAATTACTTTTCTGCACATGAAGCAAACACGTTAGAATCATTCACTCCTGAAGTGGACACACTTGCATTCACAAAACTAGCTCCATCACATTTATCTTGTTTGTCGTACTTCATGCCCTTTATATTTTCTTTACGTTCTTTAGTAACATGAGTACTAACATAATTGTGTTGTAGGGTGGGGGAACCCGACTATATCCTACGCCCTCACCTTCATTTTCTTTCCATCATAACTGATTTTCAATCATTGAGTTAACTACGTCACTGGAAACATTGAATTTTTTAAAATCTAGTTCAGCCCTTTCAAATTTACTAGTTAGATTCAAAATTTCCAACTTAGAGGCTTCTAGTTTAGCAGTTAATTCAACAATTTCCTGTTTGGCATCGAGGTAGTGACAACATTTTATACTGAATTCAGACTTAAGCTTAAATAAATCCTTTTGAGTTGCTTCAGTTTTACCTAGAAAGCCCTTTTCGTTTTTCTTAAGTTTAAAATTTTCAGATTTTACTCTTTCCATGTCTCTAATATCATTGTGGAGCCTATATAATTCTATCTTATCAACACAATCTTGAGAGCATGGTGGAAAACTTACCTCAGATGAGTCGGAAGAAGTGAAAGCCATATATGCAAATTGAAGTTCCTTGACTTGCTCCTCAGCAACATTTTCTTCTTCAGTGTCTTCAACATTTACGAAGTTTGCGGTCTGATTTCCAATGTTGAGAGCAGCCATCTGATCCTCCCAAGAAAACTGTTGAGAAACCAATCCCCTTTCACCATTTCCCGAGCTACCCCCAACCTCTCCTCTAGCATTACCCACTGGAACCAGCGCCCTTTATGTGTTTCCTTCTTTCGCTGTGTTAGTACATTCACGAGCAAAATGACCCGGATCGTGACAGTTGTAGCATCTCAGAGTGTCCTTGTTAAAACTCACTTTATGATTATTTTGCATATTCCAATTATTTATATCCGTCCTTTTAGTGAATTTCTTGGCCCGAAATACTGCCATGGCAATTTGCCAAGAAATATCCATCTCTTCAACATCGTCAGGATGGATCTGATCGAGTTTGCATGATTTATTGCACGCTACTTGTCATCCATATCACATGCCTTGATAGTAGTCATCATCTCAGAGATAGACATTCTGTTGAGATCTTTAGTCTTCTTGATAACAACAACATTCATATCCCAACTCTTTGGCAAAGAGTTCACCAGCTTGTTGTTTATCTCAGAGGTTTCTAGATAAATGCTTGCGGGCCTCATTTCAGTCACCAGAGCTATGAACCTTTGGAGTTGAGTCTCCAACGACTCTCCCAGAACATGGTTAATGTCACACCCTCACTTAGGTCCTAGGCGTGTGACCAATAGTTGGTACATGCTTTGAAAATATATCAGAGTTTTAGCGGAAATCTTTAGTTTATAATAAAATATTAACTTATGCTTTGAAACATTAGTTTATTTGTAAAATATAACAAAATATTTGATTTAATATAAAGCTTCTCGAATAATAAATAATCAAGAGTTTGATTTTCAAACCTTTGTTTTATTTATAAAACTTTGTTTAAATATTGTTTGCAATATTTTAATAATTTTAAATATTGAGCCATCTCTACCTTGCGAGCATCTATCTCCATGAGTTGGCTATAATTACATGCTACCTGTGATAACTTTATTTCCTGTAATATTTGGGGGGGAAATACGTCAGCGATATGCTGGTGAATCGTTGACTCTAAAAACATTTTATAAATCTTTGTGTGACTGACAAGATAGTTTTCATGAAACAATCTCAGCAGAAACGTCTATTATTTCTGGGATTGTGCCACTGCCATACACACATAATTACGGTTCTCCGGGAATTGACACCCTTTGGAGAACTTTTATTATGACCTCTATTCTGCGGCCACGTAGCCTTGACTAATAGACTAGATTGATTATGTTTGGATCCAGACACATGTGTACTCGGTTTGAGTTGTTTTTATTTTCTATCTTGTATTTTAATAGGGATCACGTAATCCCATAAATCTTTATTTGACTGACTTTGTTTAAGATAAACAACCCGTTTATCTTGACTGAAAAAGGTTTAACGTATTCACCTGTGACTGTCTGTTCTGAATGATGTGGTGATCTCGTTTGAAAACCTTTGTGAATGAATGAATTGAATGATTGATTGATTGATTGATTGAATGATTGAACTATAATAAAATAGGTTTATGTAAATACCCGAATCGTCTCTTAATCCGGCTATAGACCTTTAGTCTAGTTTTGATAGCTTAAACCTTGATTGATCATTTGTTTGTAAAAAATAATTTTGGACATGAATCCTTTCTCTTTATTTGCTAATCACGTGCCATGTTTCTTCTTCAAGGAGAAATGTCTATGATATGTTTCTTCTTCAAGAAACAACGTCAAAATATCATGTTTCTTAATCATAAATAAACACTAATTTTAACTATACCTCTTGTAGGTAAAACTTAACTTTCTTACCTTTGAAGAAATATTATTTTAACTATTTTCTCATGTATATGAATATTTATATTTCTTAACCATGAAGAAATTATATTTTAGTTATAACCTTTGTTTATATAATTTTGTATTTCTTACTTATAAAGAAATTTTATTTAATTGTTATACTTTGATCAAGGTCTAGGCTATACCCACGACTAGGGTCTAAGCCTTTATTATTTATTAATATTTTATTCGGACAAAACTGTTATCTTGTTCGGCTTATTATTATCTAGATTCTCGGGCAGCACTTCGAAGCTTGCACGTATAATGAGAATCTTGATCAACAACTCCTCGACACGCAAATCGAGGCAACGTTCGGGGGTCACCGGGTTGTGTACGTACTTCGAGGTGGGACGTCGGGTCGTCTCGGGTCGGCGCGGTTTACGAGGTCGTCACGCGTTACGAGGTCGGCAAGCAAAACGAGGTGCGCCGGTCGTCGAGATTATCAGTACGAACTTCGAGGTGCCGTCGGTATATGGTGCGAATTACGAGGTTACGATTGTCGGGTCGATGGCACGGAAATCGAGGTAGAGAGAGAAAGTTTCTAGAGAGAGTGGGGTGGTGTGCATGAAATGATCCGATGGCCCTCTTATTTATAGCTGAAATCCGGTCCCATCGCGATACGCGATGGCACCTTTCTATTGGTCATCGCGTATCACAATGACACGTGTTTCTCAGAGAGTGCCACGTGTCGCCATGAGGCGGACACGTCACTTTCTTACACACCCTCTGCCACGTGTTGACACGTGGCGTACACGTGTCGTTTTCTAAGACACGTTCTGCCACGTGTTGACACGTGGCCTACCACGTGTCGCGATGTCTGCCACGTGTCACCTCCGGGTGACACGTGTTGATGTGTCATCAAGGACCATCGCGTATCGCGATGGCCTCCTTGGCTATTCCCGTCGCGTATCGCGATGGGTCAAAATTTTTCATTTTTAATCCCTTTTCTTCTATTGACTTGTCATATCTGGATCAAAATTTTTGGGGATGTTACATCCTCCCCACCTTGGTATGAATCTCGTCCTCGAGATTCGTGGTGAGTGATTTCTTGCTTATCGATTTACAATCACTCTTTTCTAATCTGCCGCTTGAGTTTAACTTGAACCGTTTGCATGGTTTGCAATTTATGATTTGTTGTTAACTTATATCTTTGGGTGACATATTCAGTCAATAGTTGAGAATATCATAAGTAATAGTAAATTTCTAAGCACAGTGGCCAGTTGTGTTTAACTATTTACCTTACCTTTTGTATTTTAAACATTTACTGATGTTAAGAAGATTGTTTCTTGGATTCGGTCTATCGAATCCTTTTAACTTACTCTTCTTAATACCTTTCAAGATATTCATACTTGAGTAATAATATTCCTTTACTTCTTGATTTTAAAGGACTATTTGCGTTTATTTCTATCAATTATACTCTTGAACCTTTATAGTTCGGATAATTGATTTTCCTTGAATAGACATAATCTTATGTCCGAGTTTAATTCATTCCTTTCATGATAGTTTCTTGTATTTCAAAAATTTTACTATCTCTTTTCCTTTGCATGTAAGCATTCTTGTGTAAGACACGATCTATATGCTAATATCTTTCTTTATATACATTAGGGATTTAAAAACCCTTATATGATTATAAAATTTCTCGTTTAAAACGAGATTACAAACACTTTACAAGAGCTAACTAAACTATTAATTATTTCTAATGCCTTTAGATCTTGACTTTCGATGGCATACTCTTGTCTACTTCTATTCTTGATTGTCGGATGCTTCTCGTATATTTAACATATTAGCCTTTCCTTTCTTAGCACCACTTCCATTTGCGTTGTTAGTCTTATTTGGACATTATGAGCTGAAGTGTCCGTTTTCTCCACAACTAAAACATACAACTGTTTTCCTTTTGCAATCGTCTTCCGAATGACCGAGTTTCTTGCAAAAGTTGCAAGTGATTAATGAAGTATTTTTGGGAAAGTTAGTTGGTCTTAAACATTTCCCGTGATGTCTTTTGCCACAGCTTTGGCAGATTGGTCTTGTATATTTAAAAGACCCTTCCTCCTTTTCTTTGCCTTTCTTTTCCTCGATTTATTCTCTCTTTTATTTGTCATTCTTATCCTCTTCTTGATTTCTGATAAGACTGTTCATAAGATAACCGGCTAATTCCATGGCTGAATCAGCGGTTTGAGGCAAATGAGATCTTACCATATCTCTAATTTCCCGAGGTAAACCCCAAATGTAGCGGGTTACTTTGTTGGATTCGGGTATTACCAGATGTGGTACCAATCTACAATACTCATGAAACTTAGTATTGTATTCTCTAAGATTAGTGCCTTCCACCTTGAGGTTCAAAAACTTAGTTTGAATAAGATCGAGTTCATGCATGGGAGAGAACTTTCGTAACACCAGTTCTTTGAATTCTTTCCACTTCAATTGGTACATCATTTCTCTACCCTTTGACATGATCAGGGTATTCCACCATTCCAAAGCTTCACCTCTAAAGTAGTGAGAGGAGTATTGAATCTTTTCGATCTCAGTACATTTACTGATGATAACAATGGACTCGATTTCTTCAAGCCATCATACGGCTGATATGGCACCTTTATCGCCATAGAATTCCTTTGGTCCAAATTCCTTGAAGTTGAAAGTACTGCCTTGAATTACTAGTTGTTTCTTGAATTTACGATTTAATTTGTTTTCAGCATTTGAACTATGAACACTTTCTTCATGATGAGAAGGTTTCTTATACGGATGAGTTCTTGATGATTTCTTTGAATGTTCTATTTTATGTTTGTGTGACCCTTCTTTCATTGCATCGACGAAAGGAGTCATTGCGTTATGAATCATTTCTTGTATTTGAACAAGATACTCTGCAGGAATCTCCTGTTCATGTTTTGACATGTCCTTGTTGCTTCTATGAGTTGAAGCTTCATCATTATTCTCTGGATTGTCTAGGTTCGACATTCTGTGAACAGAATAGATTTTAGTATGAATGAAATTCTTACTTATATGTTAACGATAACGTGTTTGTTACAAGAGTGTGACATTCTTATTGATTTGTTTATAGAATGTTTAATTAAGTCTGTCGCATTTCGAGTATACTTCTTTCTAATCTTTCTTGAGATTGTTCATCTCGTAATGACACAATCTAATTAATTATTCTTTGCTTTGAAATAATCGTTTGAAACGATAATTATATTATTTCCAAGTATTTTAATGACGATAGTCGATGGGGTTATTGAGAGGCATCAATATTTTCTCGTTGCATATTCTTGAAATAGTTAGTGCATATCTTGTGTACAAATAGACCTCAAGAATTTCCATAATTCTTATTTCTAGATCATGTTTCATTTAATCCTTGCTAGTTATTTCACGTAGCGTCGTCTTGAGTTTAGTCATCTTTTAGACTTTGTCCACCTGGACCTTTCCTTTATTTGTTAGCTATTATTCTCTTACTTCCAGATGTACTTGGAAGAATTATCTTGAGAGTTTGTGTAATTTTTCTTGACATAATTCTTTTAAAAGATACATTACTAATTTCGAGGAAATTTAAATATATCTTTTATTTATGTTATTACAATATTACACGGTATTTATTATACCTGCATTGTTTATAACTACTAAGACTTTTATTTCTTCCATCTAATAATCAAATTCTTGATCTTGTTATCCTTCTTAACATTTTCTCCTTTCTTCTTTTCTTTTTGTCTTTCTACAGCATCTATTCCTTTAGTATGAGTAAAGTAAGGATCTTGTATTGTTAAATAATATTCCTGTCCCTGAGGAATTTCTTCTGGATAAGTCATTACTTTCTTTCCTTTCGACACCATTGGTTTCTTGGATCTACTTGATACACCTCCATACGTATTCCGATTTTGAATAATCCGAGCTAGCGGAATGTTAGAATCAAACGAATCTGAATCTTCCTCCATTGCCGTTGGATATGAGCTCTCATCACTAGATATAGGAATTGGGAGAAAAGATGTTCCCATATAGCCTTTCCCTTTACCGGGTCGAAGCTGAACGGATTCTTCGCTAGATTGACGATCGCACATCTGTATGAGGTTATATTGGGGATAGGAGCGCGTTTTCCTATCTTATCCGTACTTGTTATATTTTATTCGTATTTTTAATCATTCAATTATTTCTTTGATATCCTTACTTGGATACTAATAATTATTATAAACTTATTTCTGATCGAAGCCTAGGTATGATTAAATACCTAATTCGCTAAGATCGATGGCTCTGATACCAACCTGTCACACCCGCACTTAGGGCCTAGGCGTGTGATCAATAGTTGGTACCTGCTTTGAAAATATATCAGAATTTTAGCGGAAGTCTTTAGTTTATAATAAAATATTAATTTATGTTTTGAAACATTAGTTTATTTGTAAAATATAACAAAATATTTTATTTAATATAAAGCTTTTCGAATAATAAATATTCAAGAGTTTGATTTTCAAACCTTTGTTTTATTTATAAAACTTTGTTTAAATATTGTTTGCAATATTTTAATAATTTTAAATATTGAGCCATATCTACCTTGCGAGCATCTATATCCATGAGTTGGCTATAATTCCATGCTACCTGTGCTAACTTTATTTCCTGTAATATTTAGGGGGAAAATACGTCAGCGATATGCTGGTGAATCATTGACTCTAAAAACATTTTATAAATCTTTCTTTGACTGACAAGATAGTTTTCATGAAACAATCTCAGCGGAAACGTCTATTATTTCTGGGATTGTGCCACTACCATACACACACAATTACGGTTCTTCGGGAATTGACACCCTTTGGAGAACTTTTATTATGACCTCTAGTCTGCGGCCACGTAGCCTTAACTAATAGACTAGATTGATTATGTTTGGATCCAGACACATGTGTACTCGGTTTGATTTGTTTTTATTTTCTATCTCGAATTTTAATAGGGATCACGTAATCCCATAAATATTTATTTGACTGACTTTGTTTAAGATAATCAACCCGTTTATCTTGACTGAAAAAGGTTTAACGTATTCACCTGTGACTGTCTGTTCTAAATCATGTGATGATCTCGTTTGAAAACCTTTGTGAATGAATGAATGAACGATTGATTGATTGATTGACCTATAATAAAATAGGTTTATGTAAATACCCGGATCGTCTCTTAATCCGGCTATAGACCTTTAGTCTATTTTTGATAGCTTAAACCTGTATTGATAATTTGTTTGTATAAAACACTTTTGGACATGAATCCTTTCTCTTTATTTACTAATCACGTGCCATGTTTCTTCTTCAAGGAGAAATGTCTATGATATGTTTCTTCTTTAAGAAGAAACGTCAAAATATCATGTTTCTTAATCATAAAGAAACACTAATTTTAACTATACCTCTTGTAGGTAAAACTTAATCTTCTTACTTTTGAAGAAATGTTATTTTAACTATTTTCTCATGTATATGAATATTTATATTTCTTAACCATGAAGAAATTATATTTTAGTTATAACCTTTGTTTATATAATTTTATATTTCTTACTTATAAAGAAATTTTATTTAATTGTTATACTTTGCTCAAGGTCTAGGCTATACCCACGACTAGGGTCTAAGCCTTTATTATTTTATTAATATTTTATTCAGAAAAAACTGTTTCCTTGTTCGGCTTATTATTATCTAGATTCTCGGGCAGCACTTCGAAGCTTGCACGTATAATGAGAATCTTGATCAACTACTCCTCGACACGCAAATCGAGGCAACGTTCGGGGGTCGCCGGGTCGTGTACGTACTTCGAGGCGGGACGTCGGGTCGGCACGGTTTACGGGGTCGTCACGAGTTACGAGGTCGGAACGCAAAACGAGGTGCGCCAGTCTTCGGGATTGTCAGTACGAACTTCGAGGTGCCGTCGGTATATGGTGCGGATTACGAGGATACGATTGTTGGGTAGGTGGCACGGAAATCGAGGTAGAGAGAGAAAGTTTCTAGAGAGAGTGGGGTGGTGTGCATGAAATGAGCCGATGGCCCTCTTATTTATAGCTAAAATCCGGTCTCATCGCGATACGCGATGGCACCTTTCTATTGGTCATCGCGTATCGCGATGACACGTGTTTCTCAGAGAGTGCCACGTGTCGCCACGTGGCGGACACGTGTCACTTTCTTACACACCCTCTGCCACGTGTTGACACGTGGCGTACACGTGTCGTTTTCTAAGACACGTGTTGACACGTGGTCTGCCACGTGTTGACATGTGGCCTGCCACGTGTCGCGATGTCTGCCACGTGTCACCTCCGGGTGACACGTGTTGATGTGTCATCAAGGACCATCGCGTATCGCGATGGCCTCCTTGGCTATGCCCGTCGCGTATCGCGATGGGTAAAAAATTTTCACTTTTAATCCCTTTTCTTCTATTGACTTGTCATATCTGGATCAAAATTTTTGGGGATGTTGCAGTTAAACATATTGAACTTTTGTCGCAACAAGTCTTGACGACTTCTTTTCATATCCTCATTTCCTTCATACACCTCAATTAACGCCTCCCATAATTCCTTAGTAGATTGCAGTTCTCTAAAACCAAGAGTAATATCAGGTGAAATATCCATGGTTAAATTTGAAAGTGCCTTTTAATCCTCCTCAACTTTAGCAAAATTATCATCATCATACATGGAAACGGGCTTCACAACAATTTCAGTTGAGTTATAACGTTGATAAGTGATTCTCTGACGTCCCCTAATAATACTTCTCCAAACTTTGGCATCCTTCATCTTAACGTATTTCTCAAAAAGAAATTTCCATTCACTAAACCTCTCATGAGACAAGAGACGAGATATACTAGTGGTGGTCCCCATTATAAAGTCCAGTTCTTGATGGAGTGAAGTGTTGGTTGAACTATTTCCATTAGTTAACTGTTCCATGGTTAATTAAATCAGTTCACGAGTAAATTAAGTTCAGATAGTTTTAAAAGTCCAAAAACACAAATCCCAAATCACGTGGATCAGGCGTTACAGGCCTGTTGACTGAGAATCATCGTTGACCGAGAACCAAAACAGTTGACAGAGAACCATAGATTGCAGACCTAGAACTGAGATTAACTGAGAACTAATATCGTTGACCGAGAACTCCAATATTTGAAGGAGAACTCAGACTGTTGACCGAGAACTCAGCAATTTAGCCGAGAACATAGTTTTTAAGCCGAAAACCCAATCTGAATCGTAAAAACTTCTGAGAAAACTGGGATTTGATTTGTTTCCAAATCAAAATCCAAACTTTTACAAAAAAAAAGAACCTTCACCTCCGATCAACTGTTCACCGAAAAGCTAACATAACCACCAAGAAACAAAATTTTTAAATCCTTGATATCACAATAACGAGCCTAAATAGGTCTTAGGCTCTGATACCAATTGTAAGGTCCAAGAATGATCTTTCAATTATGATATCAACGAATCTAGATGTTGGTGCGGAAATCCAACACTAGATGATTCAAGAACAAAAAACACAAACACGTAGAACGCAAGTAATTGCTTCAAAACACACGTTATATTGTACGTCGGGTGCTTAAGCACTATGATTACAACCTCGTCTATCACACCTTAGACGGCCAAAACCAACAACTGAATGAACAACCTACAACCCTATACAATAAGTTCCATATATAGGGTACCCACCATGCAAGCCCAACAATAGACCAAAGCCCACCGAGATCCATAAGGATCTCGGTTTACATTCGCAATCCAAAACCAAACAAACTAAGTACAAACCATCTAATCTAGGCCCAACAAGAAGCCTTGTTCGCATCCTTAGGCCTTGTTGTCGGCTAAGCTAGTTTTATGTTTTCGGTTCATTTATTTTTGTTTCTGTGTAACATTTTAAGATCTAATGAAATTCCATAGGATTTTAATGTTTTTAGAACCTTAATCTTCAGTTAAATTACCTAAAAATGGCTAACTCGTCAAAAAAATAAAGAAAAAAAGCCCCTTATAAACCTTGCAGCACGGGCCCGTGCTTCATGATACACAGGGTCGTGCCCCACTTAACAGTTGAGTTACAGGATTTTTAATAAAATAACCATTTTCTCATAACTCAACCCTAAAAACAAAAGCCGCCTCTCTCAAGGAACCAGCGACCAAACACATTTTCTTTCAATCTTTGCTTCAGTCTTCAATCTCAAATCAAAGGTATATCAATTTAATGATTCTAGGGTTCCAATTAACCATTCTAAGTCAAAATCGGGTTGAATTTGAGCCAAACCCGAATGTCATACCTATTTCATTGTTAAATCGGGTCAAACTCGAGTAATAGGTTACTTAATTGTTACTATCTAGGGTTTTGCTTTGTCAAAAAGGATTTGACCCAAATAGGACATAGAATTGAAGGAAGTTTTGAAAGAAAATCATTCGGGTTCAGGTTTTGAACAATCCATATCATATAAATCAAACACGGATGATAGTCCTTAGAACCGGGTTAAGATGCAAGTTCGAATCATGACATTTTTGAAAACAAGATTGAAAAAATGGGTTATGCTTCTGCAAAACACGTCCCCATGTCAACAGCAAATCAGCCTATGTCAAAATAGTCAAAATCCTAAAACATGGGGCCGTGTTTTATGAAACACGAGGGCGTGTTTTAGGGTCTATTCCATATTTTCAGTTTAAACTTTGTGATTATTTGTCTAATCTAGTCCAAAATTCCAGAAGGATGAAATTGGAGAAGATGTTCACGCTTTCCTCATCTTCCCAGAAGGCACTAGACGGGATGCAGCAGCCCGTCAAAGGATGGAATAGCTAGCCAACCGAGAACTATAACCAAACTTTTAAGCGTGTACTAAAATGTCACACCCTCAAAATCCACTAACGGAGTTTTACCGTCAGAGGGTGTGAACTAAAAGGATCGGAATTATTAGTTATATTAAACACAAAAATTAAAGTTTTCAAAAACAACCAAGACATGCAGGTCTTAAGTTGAAAATGCGGAAGCGTAAATTGTAAAGAAAATAGTTGTGCCACACAGGACGACTCAAGAGAAAAACAGTAATCATAACTAAATTTAATGAAAAGTTAAAGCAACAGAGTTCAGAGAATGCATGTCCTATACCGCTCGCCCGCCTTGGCTACCTGAGATAAACATACTAAAAGTGTCAACACAGGGTTTGTGAGTTCACAGGTTTAAGTCAATTTAAGCGTTGCGTTTTGGCGTTACCAGATAGTGTTAAGTCAATTATATATCAATAGGTAGCTAACCTATCAAGCATGTATTACTAAGTGTTCGATACCGAAGCTGACTATTTATACTATTGCCTTGCCACTAGGTCAATCACGACCATGGTAAATGTGTTAGCCAAAATTACATCCACTCGACCTACAGTCGAGTTTAGAGTTGGGTGGGGTTTGTCAAACCCAGTAGTATTACTCAAAGGTGACTCGCTATTATCCAAATATTAACCGGTTCGATGTTCAGAATGACTTAGTTGGTTTGTTGCCACTAAGCCTTACAAGTGATATACAATGAATAACAAAATCTAAATCATTGGAGTATATTATCTCCCTCTAATAAAAGCGTTAAAAGAGTAAAAGGGGCCGTGAAACTCACTGTTTGTGAAGTTAACAAAAAGATTCGAGAAAAATGTGCGTCTCAGAAATCCTCACTATTGCTCTAAAAACAAAAATGAGATTTCTAAGTCTTTAAACTACGAGTGAGTCTCTAGACTCGACACACATAAGTTATGCATGAGATGTGTTCGTGTTACTTTGTGAAATAAGTGCGACTCGACAAACACGTTGGTGAATTAGTTACATGTGTGAACAAGTATAGTATTAAATATTACCTTGGTACATTACCAATAAATTATGTCCCACAAGGGCAAATATTTCAAACACATAGCAAACATCGATCAATTAATCACTTTTCATGTTAACTCAAGGAATACAGTAGCTAAGTTACCGAGACAGATTTTAATACGTCAAGATTCCTCTATTTCATAAATCATAACATGTAAATAACATCACCAAAAATCATCACAGAAGCACAAGTGAGTTAGGTTTCTAAAAATATTTTTATTATATTTTAACTACATACGGTTTTCTCACAATGATCAACACAATACAGTAAACACACAGCAATCATTATCATGCGCAACCAAACTTTATTTACTATTACCGTTACATGGCTAATCCAATTAATGCAAGGCCAAATGTGTTAGATTCCTCACTCAAATTATTAACTTCCAGAAGTGGAATCAACTCAATTGGTCTTGTCCTTTGTGAGATATGTTAATTACAAAACAGCCTACAAGCAGGCTTATCAAAACAGACTTGCACATCAGATTTGTAAATTAATAAAAACTAACTTTTACAAGTCTAAAAGTTACAAACTCAGACTCTTTAGAAACTAGACTCGACATACTACATTATAGAATCAATAATCACTTCAAAACACATCATTAACATCAAGTTACAGTCATTTTAACATGCAATTATGAATCTGTCCAGCATCAGTTTTCATCAAAAACTCAACAAACTATTAACCTATGAACTAACAATCATTCATACAACCCTAGCATATCAATAATCAAAATGTTTAACAATTAGGGTTTATGATCATCATGTTCAATCATGCAATTAATTGGTAGAATAGATTAGATATAGTGTTTAATTTACCTAGTTAGCCTCTTGGATCTTCAAAACAACTTGTAAACACCTTGTATGTATGTGTGTGTGCGGGTTCGATCGATCAAGAGAGGGGATGGGGGGGCTGCCGTCGACCAGGAGAGGGAGGGAGGGAAAGGTTAGGGTTTATTATTTTAAGTTGTTTATATAATGATTAAATAATTACAAGTTACAACTAGCACCCTCAACTTTTATCTTGTGAAATTTTAGCATAACTTGTTTATTTTCTTCATGATATGAGGTTATACATGTAAGCACCAAGAAACACATACACGTAACACATAGTTATCAAATACTTATTTATTATATTTATTGTTTGTTCACCAACGGTTTGAGTCGACTCGTGTGTGTTCGGTGAAACTCCGAAAAACTACTTGTGTAATGATTTTCATGCGTCATTTAAACCCTAATTAAATGTTTAAAGGAGAACAACCTTAGAGACAAAAGGTTTAAAGATTAGCCGCTCTAATACAGAGTACCTACCCTGTGATTTTGGTGGGATAAATGACAACGAGGACGTACATATCACCATCGAAGGGCAGGTGGTCCAGCAGGTAACGAAGTTCAAGTATCTAGGATCATTTGTTCAGAGCGATGGGGAATTAGACCGTGATGTGACTCATCGAGTTCAGGCAGGATGGTGTAGATGGAAAGCAGCCACAGGTATATTGTGCGACAAGACTTTCCCGACTAAACTAAAGGGAAAATTTTATAGGGTTGCAGTTAGACCTGCAATGCTATATGGAACAGATTGTTGGGCCATCAAGAAGGCACAAGTGCGGAAGATGGAGGTAGCAGAAATGAGAATGCTACGTTGGATGTGTGGGCATACAAGGCTAGACCGAATAAGAAACGTTGTGTTTCGAGAGAGATTAGGGGTAACAAACATAGCAGACAAGATAAGAGAGGGGAGATTGAGATGGTTTGGGCATGTGAAGAGAAGACAGTTGACGAATCATGTTAGATCCGTAGAAAACATTACTATAGAGGGGGGAAGGGGTAGAGCAAGACCTAAATTGACTTGGGATGAGAGGATTAGGCATGATCTCATAGACCTAAACCTTTCCGAGGACATGGTTGAGGATTGGAATATTTGGAGAAGTAGAATTAAAGTTAAGGATTTTTAGGAATAAATGAATACCTTAGGGCTTATACTTAACTTATTTAGGACACATACCATAATGGTATTCCCCCCTCATGTATTATTATTATTATTATTATTATTATTATTACTATTAGTATTATTAGTTTTGATATAACTGTTGAAGTTGATCCCCTTTGTTCTGCTTCATACATATTATTATTATTAGTATTATTATTAGCTTTTTACGTAGCTATTGAACTTTGATTTCCTTTCTTTTGCTCCATACATATGTACTTAGAGCCGAGGGTCTCTCTGGAAGCCACCTCTTTATCCCTTTGGATAGAGGTACAGTGTGCCTACATCCCACCCTCCCCAGACCCTACTTATAGCTTTGTTGTCGGTGGGACTTCACTGGGTATGATTGATTGATTGATTGATTGATTTAAACCCTAATTAAATGTAATGAGATATGCGTTAACTAGAATGACATAGTCCGTGTGATCTTGCATTTGAATTAACGGAGTTCGGATTAACGGAGTTAACCTGAAATTGACGAATGTCACATCATTCCCATTGTGAAAGAATTTTCGTCCCGAAAATTTGTGTCACATCGCAATGGTTGTATGAAAACGCAAAAATTTTCAAAAATTATTCAGTTTGTCACATCATCCCCTTGTAGAAAGAAATTTCGTCCCAAAATTTAATTCATACCTCTGGTGTTGTCTGACGGTTAGTTGGCTTTCGCGGTTTTCGGTGCTTGGTCAACCCTTCGAAAAGGATAGGACACTTTTTCATCATTTGATCCTCGCATTCCCATGTGAACTCTAGTACACCTCTTGAGTTCCAACGAACTTTAACAATAGGAATCTTGCTGTGTTTGAGTGTTTTGGTTTCCCAATCCAAAACTTCGACTGGTTCCTCGATGAAGCGTAACTGTTCACAACTTGCAACTCGCCCAAAATGACTGCTAGTGTTTCGTCAGAAAGGCATTTCTTCAAGTTAGATACATGGAAAACATTGTGTACGCCACTGAGTTATGCTGGTAAATCCAATAGGTAGGCTACCGGGCCGATACGTTCAGTTATTCGAAATGTGCCAACGTATCTTGAATTTAGTTTGTTTCGTTTCCCAAAATGAACTAAACCTTTCCAAGGTGAGACTTTCATTAAAACCTTGTCATCCACTTGGAATTCCAGATGTTTTCGGCGCTTGTCGGCGTAACTCTTTTGGCGATCCCGTGCTGCCGCCATGCGATTCCGGATTTAGACAATCTTTTCTGAGGTTTCAAGTACTAATTCGGGACGAGTGATTTGGCTGTCACCCACTTCTGCCCAGAAAAGAGGCGATCGACACTTTCATCCGTACAACACTTCAAACGGCACTGCTTCAATACTTGCATGGTAGCAGTTATTATACAAAAACTGTACCAGGGGCAAGTGGGGTTCCCAACCCTTTCCGAAATCCAATACACATGCACACAACATGTCTTCCGAAGTTTGAATGGTGCATTTACTTTTCCCATCCGTCTAAGGATGGTATGTTGTGTTCATATCGAGGCGGGTGCCTAGTATTTTCTGTAGTGACTTCCAAAAATTTAAAGTGAAACGGGAATCTCGATCAGATATGATTGAGACAGGCACTCCATGTCTAGACACTACTTCTTTCATGTAGACGCGAGTCAGTCTTTCCATTTTGTCTGATTTCTTGATCGCTAGGAAATGCGCAGACTTAGTCAACCGGTCAACGATCACCCAGATGGTATCGCATCTTGTCGGTGTTTTGGGTAAGCCTGTGATGAAGTCCATGGAAATGTGTTCCCATTTCCACGTTGGAATTTCCGGTTGCTGTAACAGACCAGATAGTTTCTGATATTCCATCTTGACACTTGCACAGGTTAAACATTTGCTCACGTAGGTGGCAATGTCGGCTTTCAAGTTCAGCCACCAGTAAAGTACCTTCAGGTCATGGTACGTTTTGTCTGAGCCAGGGTGAATGGAATATCGGGACTTGTGTGCCTCGTCCATCACCAGATTTCTCAAGTCTTCGTATTGAGGAAACCAAATCCGGTTTTCAAAATATTGGACCCCGTACGATTTGGTTTCAAGTTGCTTATCCATGCCTCCCATGATTTCTGATGGGAGGTTATCGTCTTTCAAAGCTTCGAGTTGAGCATCACGAATCTGATCAGGCAAGTTGGCATGAATCGTGAGTTGTAATGCTCGTACCTGTCTAGGCTTAACGGTTTCCTTTCTGCTGAGAGCATCGGCCACTACATTGGCCTTGCCAGGGTGGTACTTGATGGCACAATCATAATCCTTAAGTAGCCCTACCCAACGACGTTGTCGCATGTTTAACTCCTTTTGATCGTAGATATGTTGAAGACTCTTGTGGTCGGTGTAAATGGTGAATTTGGTACCGTACAAGTAATGTCTCCATATCTTAAGGGCAAACACCACAGCTCTGGGTTCCAAGTCATGGGTTGTATAGTTCTTCTCGTGTACCCGTATTGGTCGAGAGGCATAGGCTATAACCTTCTCAAGTTGCATTAACACGCAGCCGAGACCCTGTATCGATGCATAGCAATGTACTTCAACATTTTTTGTTCCTTCGGGGAGGGCTAGGATAGGCGCGCTACAGAGTTCTATTTTCAACAGTTGGAAGGCAAAATCCTGCGCGTCACCCCAGTTGTACTTAGTACCCTTGTGAGTCAGTGCGGTGAGGGGTTGAGCAATCTTTGAAAATCCCTCGATGAAACGTCGGTAGTAGCCAGCCAGTCCTAGGAATTGACGCACCTCAGTCGGAGTCTTAGGTGCTTCCCAGTTTTTGATGGCCTCTACCTTTCCTGTATCGACATGGATACCACTCTCATTGATCACATGTCCTAAGAAATGAACCTCGCGAAACCATAATTCTCATTTCGAGAGCTTAGCGTACAGTTGTTCCTTCTTTAGCAATTCCAGGATTAACCTCAAATGTTCTTCATGATCGATCTTGATCTTGGAGTAGACGAGGATATCGTCAATGAAAACAATAACAAACTTGTCGAGGTACGCCTTGCATACTCTGTTCATGAGGTCCATAAATACGGCTGGTGCATTGGTTAAGCCAAAAGGCATAACCGAAAACTCATAGTGACTGTACCGAATTCTGAACGCCGTCTTGGAAATGTCTTCTTCGCCCACTCTTAATTGATGGTAACCAGATCTCAGATCGATCTTAGAGTAGTAACTCGATCCTTGAAGCAGGTCGAAAAGATCATCAATTCGGGGTAGGGGATAGCGGTTCTTGACCGTCACCTTGTTCAGCTCCCGGTAGTCGATGCACATGCGGAAAGTCCCGTCTTTCTTTCGGACACATAGGACAGGGCACCCTATGGTGATGAGCTGGGTCGGATGAAACCTTTATCCAACAAGTCCTGCAACTGAGTGGACAACTTCTAAAGCTCCGCCGGTGCGAGCCGATACGGGGCTCGTGCTATGGGTGCCGCACCGGGGGCTAAGTCGATTTGGAACTCGAATTGACGAATGGGTGGGAGTCCTTGCAAGTCTTCCGGGAAGACTTCGGGAAACTCTTGCACAATCGGTATGTCTTCGATCCGCTTCTCCTCCTTGGGTTTCTCGATAACATGAGCTAAAATCGCCAGATGACCCTTTCGTAAATATTTCTGCCCCTTCATGAGGGTGATGATGCTAGTGGTCATGCCGCTCTTCTCGCCCTATACCGAGATGATTTCTCTTGAAGGAGTAGTGATATGAACTATCTTATCATGGCATATAATCTCAGGTGTATTCTCGGATAGCTAGTCCATGCTGACAACAACGTCGAAACTACTAAGTGTAAAGGGTATGAAGTCGATATCAAAGGTATGACCCGACAGTTTCAACTTACATCCCGCTAGTACAGGAGTTGTTTCTGTAGACTTACCGTCAGCTAATTCAACAGGAAACTTAGCATCTAACGGGGTTGGAGTTAAGTCTAAGAGTTAACTAAAGGCTTTCGACACAAAACTCCTATCAGCTCCAGTGTCAAACAATATAGAAGCAAAACAGTCGTTTACAGGAAACTTACCGGTAACCACGTTCGGATCTCTACGGGCCTGGCCCAATCCAATGAAAAAGTCTCTACCCTTAGTACCGCCTCCGTTGTTGTTGTTGCCTCCATTACCCTCATTTGTTTCAGATTAGGACAGTCTTTCTTGAAATGACCCTCTTGACCACACTCAAAGCACCATTTTTGTTGTTGCAAGTTGTTTAGGAGCACCCTTTCCCGCGAGTTCTCCTCAATAGTCCTTAGCCTGATAACCCAATTTCCGCATCATAGGCACTTGATATGGTCGCATGGGCCAGCATGGTGATAGTTGCACTTGTTACACTTCGGGTACTTTCCAGCATAGTTGCTCGAACCCTGTCCACCACCGTTGTTGTTGTTGTTGGAACTTTGATTATTGAAGTTCCAAGCGAGTTCGGTTTTACGGTGGTGTTGTTGTTGCGGGGGCTTCGATGATGAGGACCTTTTGTTGTAAAACTTCCTCTTTCCATTCATGGAGTTGTTGTTGTCATTGCTCGAGTTGTCAAGGGTTTTAGGGGTGGAACCTCTAGGTGGTAACGCACCTTGGGCCACTACTTGATCTGTCAGCTTGTGGGCTATTCGGATCGCTTGCTGAATAGTGGTCGGTTTGAAGACGTCACCATACCCTGAATCTGGGGTACCAAACCATAAATACATCTCAATCCTCTTACTTGGCGGGTCTACCATCCGCGGGCACATCACCACCAGTTCGTGAGAACAGGTGGTGTAGGCTTCAATTTTTAGAGCCCACCATCTTCAAAGACCAAAATCTGACTCCAGTTTGGAGATCTCCTCTCTAGGACAATACTCCTATCGCATCATATTCTTGAATTCTTTCCAATTCATAGCATTCGCCAACTCCAATCCGAGTATTTGCACATTTGAATTCCACCAAGTGAGGGCTAAATCTTCCAGTGTTCTAGCAGCAAACTTGACTTTGCTGGCTGGTAGACAGTTGCACATCTCAAAGGCTGACACAGCCTTCTTGGCCCAACGCAGAAAACCTATGGCTCCCTCAGTGCCCTTAAACGAATTGGGTTTACAGTCCAGCTAATTATTGAAGGTACAGGCTCCGGCTTAACCTCCGGCTTGATTCTAAACATGTGCAGCCAGAGCTGCCGCCGCGTGGTCGTTCAGAAGGGCTTGGAGTTCTGCTGCGGTCATGTTGATGTTACCGCAACCACGTCCAACGTTTCTTCCAGACATCTCCTAGAATCACAGCATAAAATGTTAGACATGAACTCTCGGTTTCATATGTAACACACCATACATGTAATAAAAGGTAGGAAAGAAAAGAAAGGAAAAGAAACCAAAAACATCGCATCACAACCATATAATAATCCAAACAATAATTCATTATTAAAACCATTGTATCCGCTACAAAGTATTTAAAATCAATCCTTAAAATTATAGAAAATATAAGTTTGGATGGAGACAACCCCTCCATCTAGGTGTTATCATCTTTAGATGTTGTCGTCTGAGGACACGTCTAAGTGTGCCTCCTCCTCAGCCGGCTCTTCCTCCGGTCTTCTTCAGGTTCCTCCTCAGGATCTTCTTCAGGATCCTCCTCCGGTTCTATTGTGTTCGGAGCGATCTGCGCCTCTAGTGTGTTGTAGCGAGCTAGAGCTGCCGCTGCAAGGCCACTTACATTCCAAACTTCTTCCTGCAAGTCTATCATCTCTGATTGCATTTTGGTCACCATCTTTATTTGCTGAACATGAGCATCCTGAACTTCCTTCATGGCTTCGGTCAGGTAGGAAATTCTCCTCTAAGCATCAGCTCCATCCCCTTTCAATTCAGTAACCTTCGCTCTCGTCGAGTGCATAATGTCAACTTCACGCTCTAAACAGGAGGCGAGAGCTGTGAAGGCGTGCTAAATTGGTTGGGTTAGAGGTGGTAGTGTGTTGAAGGATGTAGGACAGCCGGGAAAGGGAGTGGGGGAACTTGCACATGGTAAACAATCCGTTCTATCAAACTTGGGTACCAAACCCAGTTACCGTTGCAAACGTAAACGTCTCCAGATGCGCGATGCCTCTTCGGTGCAGGGGCAGTTAGTGTTGGGACTACTCGAGGTGGTATGGGTTAGGAAGTTGTGGTTCCTTTCCTGGGGCATGGGACACCGGGTTGGATGATGAGGATGGAGTTGACATCTTTACAGGAAAAGTCGTGCATGGGTTACGCGGGTATGAGTGAATGAGGAAAAAGAGGTAAAGAAAGTGAGCAGTAAAAAATATATCATATATATATAAATACTCATATGTAGTGCGCAAGATCATAACTAATTGGTCGTTGCGGTTATATTCTAGTATGAATGCAATTCTAGTTCGCTATAACCAATGGCTCTGATACCAATCTGTCACACCCTCAAAATCCGATAACGGAGTTTTACCGTCAAAGGTGTGAACTAACAGGATCGGAATCATTAGTTATATCAAACACCAAAATTAAAGTTTTCAAAAACAACCAAGACAAACAGGTCTTAAGTAAAAAATGCGGAAGTGTAAATTGTAAAGCAAATAGTTGCGCCACACAGGACGACTCAAAAGAAACACAGTTATCATGATAAAATTTAATGAAAAGTTAAAGCAACAGAGTTCAGAGTATGCATGTCCTATACCGCTCGCCCGCCTTGGCTACCTAAGATAAACATACTAAAAGTGTCAACACAGGGTTGGTGAGTTCACAGGTTTAAGTCAATTATAGCGTTGCATTATGGCGTTACCAGATAGTGTTAAGTCAATTATATATCAATAGGTAGCTAACCTATCAAGCATGTATTAATAAGTGTTCGATACCGAAGCTGACTGTTTATAATATTGCCTTGCCACCAGGTCAAGCAAGACCATGGTAAATGTGTTAGCCAAAATTACATCCACTTGACCTACAGTCGAGTTTAGAGTTGGGTGGGGTTTATCAAACCCAGTAGTACTGCTCAAAGGTGAGTCGCTATTATCCAAATATTAACCGGTTCGATGTTCAGAATGACTTAGTTGGTTTGTTGCCACTAAGCCTTACAAGTGATATACAATTAATAATAAAATCTAAATCATTGGAGTATATTATCTCCCTCTAATAAAAGCGTTAAAAGAATAAAAGGGGCCGTGAAACTCACTGTTTGCGAAGTTAACAAAAAGATTCGAGAAAAAAGTGCGTCTCAGAAATCCTCACTATTGCTCTAAAAACAAAAATGAGATTTCTAAGTGTTTAAACTACGAGTGAGTTGTTGAAACCCGTTATGGATCTAGCCGCTATGATACATCGATTATACAATACGAATCTAAGATACGTTAAATACATAGTTTATTGATAAATATGGAGAGAATACATTATAGTGGATAAATACATAACTTAGAGAGAATATAACTTAGATCTAGGACCTCACAGCTCTCATATGTGTGATCTCACATAATTATGAATGGGAGCATCCTATATATAGGCTGCACACTCCCATTCGTTAACATAAGCCTAATTCCCTATGTTTAGGCTAATTACTTAACGAACCAGTTCTCATTCGTTATGCTACCATAACGAATGAGCTTATACCTTAACGAACTAGCCTAGCATATAACGAATGGACCTCATTCGCTATACAAACCATAGCGAATGGGCCATTTACAATAAATAAACAATCTAGACTATGTATAACTTATTCGAATGCTACGGACAACCATTTCGTGCACTAACAGACACCCCCTTTTCCGTAGCTATCGAATACTTTAATCTTGAATACTTTAACTGAAAATCACCAGTCACAAACCGTGCACTAACAGACATCCCCTTGACTGATGATTTTCGGGCTTGTGCAAACGGACAATCTTTAAATCTTTTCAGCAAACCAACAACCTGTAGCTTCTCATATCATATCACCCCCTCATTGTGAGCAACTCTTGGAGATCATCCCGATCATCCATTGGCGTCTGATATGGTTCAATCTTTCAACAATCAGAAGCAAGTCATCAGCTATCCGTCAACACCGGTAAAAGAAAAACATATCTTTACGTTTAACCTCGTCACACTTCTTCATGAACAACTCGATCATTCAACATCTTTTACTTCGGTTTTCCCTCTCTTGATAACATTTACCCCAAATAACTCTTTGAAGATCTTCCACATCTCATTCGCAAAGATGCACTAATGTTTGGGCATCATAAGATTCAGAGTTCCAACCTCAATAAAATCAACCTATTGATCAAATTCTTCAATCCAATGACAAGACCCGTATATTCTTCAATAAGATCAACCTATTCGAGAATCGTCCCCTCAACAGAAGTAATCCGCCATTTACTCGTAGCCAACATAGTCAGGATCAAGTCCCTCAGAAAGAAGTAAACGAACAGACACTCGTATCCCTCATAGTCAGGTTTCAATCTTAAACAAATCAATCACCAATCGAAAAACAACTGCAGCCTTGAACTCAGTTAAACACAGCTTTTCAAACACGAATTACCACCCAAATTGCAGTAATTTTTCAAGAAACCTTGCAAATGTAGGAAGATATAAGCCAAATAATCTCAAATGAAAGTTTTATCTCCCCCTTTTCTTGACAAATTCGGCAAGGTCTTAAATAATTTTCAAGGTTCACAAATAAACACACTCCTCCTTAAATTACACGAGATCTCCCCCTCGGCCACTCAAAACGCATAAACAGTCAGCCGAAAAAGATATTACCAATATTTGAGAGAATAGTACCCAATACATTAGGAACATCTCAGAAAAATTTCGATTAAGAAAATTTTTCCCGATTTTCCCGCCAAAAATTTACCGAAAATTTTCGAAAAATAAATTCTAACGGCAAAATTTTCAAGAATGAAAACTCACTTACGAGGAGTATTCAGGAAAAAATTCACTCAAGAAAATTTTTCCCGCCATTTTAACGAATTGTGTCTCTAATTCGTTATAAATATACACCCCATTCGTTAACTTAGATTGTGCTCTCCAATTCGTTAACTTAATCACCATTCGTTATACACTTAACGAATCAACTCAATTCGTTATAAATTACCAACTCCAATTCTTTATAACAGTTACACGAATGGCCTCCCATTCGTTAAGATTTCACTTCGTTATAATAGTTAACGAATCACCTTAATTCGTTACCAATACCTTAACGAATCACCTTCACGAAATAACTTAACGAATTTCCTTAATTCGTTACCTTTAACTTAACGAATTAACTTAACGAATCTTCTTGATTCGTTACATTTAAGTTAACGAATCAGCTTCACGAATTACCTTAATTCGTTATGTTTATCTTAACGAATTAACTCTTAATTCGTTAAATATGCCTTAACGAATTACTACAGTAGATTCGTTAGACTCCTTAACGAATTAGCTACAGTAACAACGAATCAGGTTGTTGGATCTGTGACTGTTCGCTGGAAAAACGAATTTCGCCGGAAAATGTGGTTATCTCGCCGGAAAAACTCAGATCTGGCCGGAAACTGCATTTTCAAGCTGTATCCATGGCAGGTCCATCATAAACACATAATTAACCATGAAAATCTACCCGAACACTCGGTTTTTCACCACGATTCCGAATCCATCGTCCAAATAACTTAACGATTACTTATTCATCACCAAATAACTCAACCCAAAACCATGCTGTTTCATGGCAAAACCTTCAATACACCATAATTAACCACAAAAATCCACAGAAACATGCAGATTTCAATAATAAACACAAATCCATCATCCAATTAACTTAACAATCACTAAATCATCATAAACCGAATCAAAAGTTAACATGCTCTTCCATGGTGAATCACTCAATACACCATAAGTTAACACCAAATTACACAGGAAGTTCCCTCTTCCATCCATAAACAAGAATTCACACTCAAATCCACCAATAACACACTAATTTACTCCAGATCTGACCAAAACCCGAAGAACACGAAAAATACGAAAAACTCATATTCATACCTTAATTGAAGTATCAAGAGCAGCTCCTGCTCTGATACCAATTGTTGAAACCCGTTACGAATCTAGCCACTAAGATACATCGATTATACAATACGAATCTAAGATACGTTAAATACATAGTTTATTGATAAATTTGGAGAGAATACATTATGGTGGATAAATACATAACATAGAGAGAATATAACTTAGATCTAGGACCTCACACCTCTCATATGTGTGATCTCACATAATTATGAATGGGAGCATCCTATATATAGGCTGCACACTCCCATTCGTTAACATAAGGCTAATTCGCTATGTTTAGGCTAATCACTTAACGAACCAGTTCTCATTCGTTATGCTACCATAACGAATAAGCTTATACCTTAACGAACTAGCCTAGAATATAACAAATGGACCTCATTCGCTATACAAACCATAGCGAATGGGCCATTTACAATAAATAAACAATCTAGACTATGTATAACTTATTCGAATGCTATGAACAACCATTACGTGCACTAACATGAGTCTCTAGAATTGACACAATTAAGTTATGCATGAGATGTGTTCGTGTTACTTTGTGAAATAAGTGCGACTCGACAAACACGTTGGTGAATTAGTTACATGTGTGAACAAGTATAGTATTAAATGTTACCTTGGTATATTAACAATAAATTATATCCCACAAGGGAAAATATTTCAAACACATAGCAAACATCGATCAATTAATCACTTTTCATGTTAACTCAAGGAATACAGCAGTTAAGTTACCGAGACAGATTTTAACACGTCAAGATTCCTCTATTTCATAAATCATAACATGTAAATAACATCACCAAAAATCATCACAGAAGCACACGTTAGTTAGGTTTCTAAAAATATTTTTATTATATTTTTAATACATACGATTTTCACACAATGATCAAAACAATACAGTAAACACACAGCAGTCATTATCATGCGCAACCAAACTTTATTTACTATTCCCGTTACATGGCTAATCCAATTAATGCAAGGCCAATTGGGTTAGATTCCTCACTCAAATTATTAACTTCCAGAAGTGGAATCAACTCAATTTGTCTTATCGTTTGTGAGCTATACTAATTACAAAACAGCCTACAAGCAGGCTTCTCGAAACAGACTTGCACATCAGATTTGTAAATTAATAAAAACTAACTTTTACACGTCCAAAAATTAAAGACTCAGACTCTTTAGAAACAAGACTCGACCTACTACATCATAGAATCAATAATCACTTCAAAACACATCATTAACATCAAATTACAGTCGTTTTAACATGCAATTATGAATCTGTCCAGCATCAGTTTTCATCAAAAACTCAACAAACTATTAACCTATGAACTAACAATCATGCATACAACCCTAGCATATCAATAATCAAAATGTTTAACAATTAGGGTTTATGATCATCATGTTCAATCATGCAATTAATTGGTAGAATAGATTAGATATAGTGTTTAATTTACCTAGTTAGCCTCTTGGATCTTCAAAACAACTTGTAAACACCTTGTATATATGTGTGTGTGGGTTCGATCGATCAAGAGAGGGGATCGGGGGGGGGGGGCTTCCGTCGACCAAGAGAGGGAGGGAGGGAAAGGTTAGGGTTTATTAATTTAAGTTGTTTATATAATGATTAAATAATTACAAGTTACAACTAGCACCCTCAACTTTTATCTTGTGATATTTTAGCATAACTTGTTTATTTTCTTCATGATATGAGGTTATACATGTAAGCACCAAGTAACACATAAACGTAACACATAATTATCAAATACTTATTTATTATATTTATTTTTTGTTCACCAACGGTTTGAGTCGACTCATGTGCGTTTCGGTGAAACTCCGAAAGACTACATGTGTAATGATTTTCATGCGTCATATAAACCCAAATTAAATGTAATGAGATATGCGTTAACTAGAATGACATAGTTCGTGTGGTCTTGCGTTTGAATTAACGGAGTTTGGATCAACGGAGTTAACCTGAAATTGACGAGTGTCACATAAAACATTGCTGGAAGTAAACCAACTTGGAATATATCAAAGGCTTGTACAAGGGTCGTGGGCACATGTTTTTGGTCAAGGAGGAAAAAAGGTGACAGAACTGACAAAAGAGTTCATGGCTTCGTTTTCAATTAAAACGAAGAATTTGGACATGTGGGACAACACTACTATTGAGTTCCGCAATATGGGAGAATGTATAACACTTCAGTAACTCAGTTGGGGATCGATATGGGAATCTACACGTACTAGGAAACCGACACTGTCTTGTGGTTTGAGGCAGGGACGACTTTCTTAGACGAGGATGATCAAGAGACAGGTGAATCAGGTATCACCAAGATCGAGGCATGGGAACAACTAGGTTATGGGGATGAACAATATTTTCCAAGCAGCCCCAAAAGTTTTGTAACACCGCGTCTTTTACCCTATTAATTTTGAACCTAAATTACTAACTTATAAAGTATAAGGACCAAAAATGTAAATTCTGAAAATATGAACTCATCGCGATACGCGACGGGGTGAGTCTTAACCCATCGCGTAGCGCGATGGACTTGATGAGTCAGTGGACACGTGTCCAACAACGTGTCAACATGTGGCACAATATGACAGGCCACGTGTCACCACCGCATTAGGCAGCGTAAAATTGCGGCGCCGCGGTACGCGACGGGTCCCAAGAAACCCATCGCGTACCGCGATGGGGTCCTTAATTCGCCTATAAAAGGGGGTGACGGGCATGAGCTCCATTCATCCCAAACACACCTCCATTTACACACACATAACCCTGTAAGGCGTGCCCCGTTGCCGTAACAAGCTGACGTAACATTTTCTTGAAGTTCGTACAAGAAACGAAGTCATAATCAAGTAGCAATCACATAAGCGAGTAGATCAAGATCCTGCCTTTTTCTTGTTAATCTAAGTATCCGCGTTAAGGTAGGAATTACGTTTAAGTTATTTGAATTATAGCTTAGACTATCAATCGAGGCTATGGCCTTTAACCTTGATCGTATTTTACAAACATTCACATTCATAAACGAGTTTTCATAAACGTTACTTCATAGCGAAGTAATGTCAACAAAAGATATATTTTGACGGGCATGTAGTAACTGTAAGGGCGATATCACTAGTAGTAAGTTTCTTGCCTAAGGAAAAGTAATTCGTATAAATCCCAATCAACCGAGGGACCCGTTTACTTACCTGGAGAAACTTACCAACGTGTTATAACCTATTAAGCCAAAGCATGTTATATCAAACGTCACATAAAACCAAGTGTTTTCATTCACAATCAAAGATAAATGATTTCAAGGTTAAGCTTACAATCGTAGCTTAACATTATTCAAAACATTCATACAAACCTATTTATGTATAGGTTAAGAATCATTCACAATCAATCAATCAGTCAAGCTTTCCAACACCGACGATACAGGTGAATATGTTAACCTTTTTAATCAATCAAAACATATTTATACTCGATAAGATGAACGGGTGTTTGTCTTAATGAGTCAGTCAATATTTACATGAGATTATGTGATCTCTAAAACATTATAATACAAGATAGAAAATAAAAGCAACTCAGACCGAATACACATGTGTCTGGATCCAAACATAACCGTTCAGCCAAATCATTCAAAGGCTACGTGGCCGCGGGCTAATGGTTATAACTAGCTTCCCATTAAGGGCTACATGGCTCGGGAATAATTGTGTGTGTAGAGCAGTGGTACATAGACCAGAAGTAGAAATGCTTCACTGAGCTTGTAGAGAAAACTATATTTGTATTGTAATGTCATTCAAATGTTTTATAGAGTCGTACGTATTCACCAGCATATTGCTGACGTATTTTTCCAACCCATTACAGGTAATTAAGCATAAGTAGCATTAACAAGGATTGGAGTCTTAATGAAGATAGAAGCGCATACAAGATGGCTCCGTTTTTGATACACTAAAAATCCTTGTAATATGAAGTATATTTCTGTAAACTAATACTCGGGTATTTAATTCTCGAGTAAATTTTCAATGTAAATTAATACTATATTCAAACCTAAAGTCTTTCGCTAAAATTTACCCATAACTGATATATTTACAAAAAAAAAGGTACCAACTTGTGGTCACACGCCTAGGCCCTAAGTCGGGGTGTGATAGGTTGGTATCAGAGCCATCGGTTTCAGTGAATTAGGTATTTAAACATTAGTACCTAAGCTTTAACCTTAAAGTTATTATTATAATTCTTAGGGATAAGATAGGATTGGTAAAACTTCCTATCCCTAAGTGCAGATGTCTTACACTAATTATCTTGGTCATATACGCCGAGTAGCAATCCGATCAAAACCAACACTCAACTACGAACCATCCGATATGGAGAGTAGTAATAGTTATTACACTAGCTTTTTCATTCACAATCAACCAATCATTCCGACGTTACCATATGGGTGCCAACCCGTGTATCTCCCAGGAAGTCAGCAATGCCCAATCAAAATCTCTGACAACACTGCTGACAATAATCCTCAGTACTACCCATCTGACATTCCCACGTATCATCCTTCCGAGGAACAGGAAGTACAGAGTAAGATCAAACAGGAGATTGAATCAGAATCGTCAAGCTGGATGAATTGTCATTCTGATCAAAGGATATGGCAATTTGGATCACCACCATTAGGTTATCAATACCAAATTCCACCTACCCCTGTAGAACCAAGTCGTAAGCCAAAGATGAGGGTCATCTTACCATACAAAAAGAGATTAGTTCAATCACCAATCAAGAATCCTTATGAATCGAAGGAAGAACCCGAGGGAGAGGAGGATCCAGAGGAAGAAAATGAGGAGAATGAGAATCCTTATTTTCCTCCGTATAATGGACCAAGACCTTCAATATCACAACAAGCTAATGAAATCCGCGAGGAAGCAAATCTCATCGAGGAATTTTACACCACCAATATCCCCGATGATGAAATGCACACATATGTTGCCAACCCGCATCTCTATCCACAGGAGACTGCTTATCTCTTCCCAGCTGCATCCGCACCAACGGGATATCCTAACCCGCCAAATTCAGTAATGGATAAGCTAAGGAATGAGAAAGTTGACAAAAAGAGAATGGGAAAGAAGATAGTTAAGAAATGTGACAAGATGAAAAATCTTGTTAAAAAGTGGATTAAGGATTAGGAATCGTTGTTACATATTGTTGTTAACTGATGTGTTTCCTTTGTAAGATAAATAGTGTATTATAAAGAAAGTCTGTCTTTTCTCTGAATTTTGTTTTATTCATGTAACAGCATGTCTAAAGCCAACAGTAACCAAGAAATGCAAATAAATAATAAAGAAAAGTCCGTAGCATAAAACATAAACAAAGAAAAGACAGTAGCAGAAAACATTCAAGCAATACCGAAAGACTATGTGATCGGTATTCGCGATTTAATCAAAGAAGCTATAACTCCGCTTTATGACTTAATGAAAAATGATCTGAGTCGACCCGCCTCAAATTCTAATAAGAGGGTGAGTCGAAGCAAAAGTGAATCAACTACTTCAAAAAGAGAATCAAAAAAAGAATCTAAGAAATAATCGGAGAAGAAAGTAAGAAAAAGGAGAAAAAGAAAGAAGCGAGTGATGAAAGCTCGACTGCTGAGAACGACCTCCGTGATAAAACCAAGAAGTTAAAGATACACGAAGGTTGTGATTTCAAGGTGTTCAAAGTTTATAACCCCAAAGAGTTCCATGGGGATAAGGGAGCGATACACACCCTCCGATGGTTGGAGGAGATGGAATTGATTGTACTGATCAGAAAGTGTACGGAAAGTGAGAAGGTGCAATATACCTCCCATATGTTCAAAGGGGAGGCATTAGAGTGGTGGAATACCCTAATTGGAATCAAGGGTAGATAAAGCTTATACAATCTGGACTAGGCAACGTTTAAAGCCTTGATAGTGAAGAAGTTTTGCCCAATTAACGAAATGGATCAGATTCAGACTAAACTCTGGAATCATAAAGTTGTGGGAACCAATCTCAAGGAATATAACACCAAGTTTCTTGAGTATTGTAGAATCTTACCTCACTTGGTCACTCCTGAAATCAATAAAGTGACGCGCTATATTTACGGGTTGCCAATGGAAATCCGTGATTTAGTTCGTTCATATATGCCGTCCACAACAGAGTCGGCCATGGAGTTGGCCAGATATTTGATGGATGGAATGATAAGGAATCGGGATGAGAAGAAGAAAGATGATGGCAAGACACCAGTTGGAGGAAAAGTTAGAAAGGTTGAGAAGAAAAGGGAAGGGGCATTTGTGTATAGTCGCCCTGTTTGTAAGACATGTGGAAGGAGACACTTTGGAAGATGCCTTCGACCAAACAACTCGGTTATATGTAATTTCTGCAAGAGACCGGGTCATGTGGAAGCAAATTGCACAAGGAAAACGGTAGAATGTTTTGTGTGTGGTGAGAAGGGACATTAGAGCAACGAGTGTTCAAAAAAGAAACCAACGACGATGACGGTTGGTGCAAGTGGCAGCGGTGCCAAGCCCGATGCCAAGAAGGGAAATGCTCGTGTCTTTATGTTAGACACCCAGAAGGCAGCAGATATACCGGACGTGATCACCGGTACGTTTCCAATTAATAATGTTTATGCTAGAGTATTATTTGACTCGGGTGCAAACCAAAGTTTTATAGATTATAAATTTTGTAGTTTATTAAATGAGCCCTTGGTTAAATTAGATAAACATTATGAAGTCGAGACTGCTGATGGTAAAATAAGTAGAATAATCGAAGTCTTAAATAATGCCACTATTTCTTTAGCCAGTCACATCATACCTGTACGATTGCTGCCCATGAAATTTGCAGGTTTTGATGTAGTTTTGGGTATGGACTGGTTATCGTTTAATCAAGCCCGTATCCTATGTAATGATAAGGCTATTGACATTCTAACATCTAACAATAAAACCATTCGTATCACTGGAGATAAAGAATGAAGAAAGGTAGAAATCATTTCCAAGATTAAAGCAAGTCATTGCATAGGTAAGGGATGCCTGGCATTCATGGCCTATGTAACGAAGGAACCCGAACCAAAGAAAATAGAGGAAGTACCATTTGTATCAGAATTTCCAGACGTATTTCCTAATGACCTACCAGGAGCCCCACCAGATAGAGAGGTAGAGTTTAGAATTGATCTCATGCCAGGAACATCACCAACAGCCAAATCTCCTTATCGTCTAGCACCTACAGAAATGAAAGAACTAAAGAAATAGTTAGATGAACTTTTGGAGAACGGATTCATACGACCGAGTTCGTCACCATGGGGAGCTCCGATTCTGTTCGTAAAGAAGAAGGACGGATAAATGAGAATGTGTATAGATTATAGAGAGCTTAATAAGGTTACAATCAAGAACAAGTACCCACTTCCAAGAATTGATGATTTGTTTGATAAGCTCCAAGGAGCGAGTTGCTTTTCAAAGATTGATCTTAGATCGGGTTATCACCAATTGAAAGTTCAAGAGGAAGATATCCCTAAAACAACATTTAGAACCCGATACGGACATTATGAGTTCACTGTTATGCCTTTCAGACTCACTAATGCTCCGGCAGCTTTTATGGATATGATGAATCGAATTTGCAAACCGTACTTAGACAAGTTTGTTATCGTTTTCATTGATGACATTCTTGTTTATTCAAAATCCAAATACGATCATCAAGTTCACCTCAAAATCATACTTGAAACCCTAAGAAACGAAAAATTGTACGCCAAATTCTCCAAATGTGAATTTTGGTTATCCGAAGTTCAATTTCTTGGTCATGTTATAAATGAGAAGGGTATTCAAGTAGATCCAGCAAAGATTGAAGCAAAACTAAGTGGGAGAAACCTATGACGCTGACTCAAGTCCGAAGTTTTCTAGGCTTAGCCGGATATTACAGAAGATTCATTCAAGACTTCTCCCGTATAGCCGTTCCATTAACTTCACTCACAAGAAAATCAATTACGTTTGAATGGGGACCGAAACAAGAAGAAGCATTTTAAACACTCAAACAAAAGTTAACCAATACACCTATCTTGGCCTTACCAAAAGGATTGGAAAACTTTACCATTTACTGTGATGCTTCTCACACGGGAATGGGATGTGTTTTGATGCAAGGGAAGAAAGTGATAGCTTATGCTTCGAGGCAGTTAAAAGTTCATGAAAAGAATTACACCACACACGACCTTGAATTAGGTGCTATAATTTTCTCGTTGAAGTTATGGCGACATTACTTGTATGGTGTAAGGTTCACAGTATACACTGATCATAAAAGTTTGAAGCATATATTCGACCAAAAAGAATTAAACATGAGACAAAGGCGTTGGATAGAAACACTTAATGATTATGACTGTGAGATCATATATCATGAAGGAAAGGCAAATGTTGTGGCTGACGCCTTAAGTAGAAAAGAATATGAGAAACTAAAGAGAGTCTGAGCTCTTAGATTGGAACTTAAAGTTGCTTTAGCTAGTCAGATAAAAGAAGCTCAGAAGTTGGCACTGGAAGAAGGAAATGTTAAAGCTGAAAAAGAGAATGGTACAATCGATCAATTAGTCAAAGGAAGTGATGCAATACTTAGACTCGGTACTAGGACTTGGGTACCGATGGTCGGAAGTTTGAGAGATAAGATTCTAGAAGAGGCACATAAGTCAAAGTAAATAATGCATCCAGGAAGTGACAAGATGTATCACAATTTAAAAGATGATTACTGGTGGATCGGTATGAAGAAGGATATTGCCTTGTATGTAGCTAAATGCCTAACGTGTTCCAAAGTGAAAGCCAAGCACCAAAATCCGTTAGGATTACTACAACAATCGGAAATCCTGATATGGAAATGGGATATGATAACTATGGATTTCATCATGAAGTTACCAAAAACTTCTCGTCAAAATGATTCGATATGGGTTATTGTCGATAGACTTACCAAGTCTGCCCATTTCATTCCAATTCAAGAAACGTTTAGTATGGATAAGTTAACACACTTATACGTCGAAAACATTGTATCTTTACATGGTGTGCCTCTATCCATCATATCCGATAGAGATAGTCGTTTTACTTTGAATTTTTAGTCAAGTTTTCAAAAGGCTATGGGGACTCGATTAAACCTAAGTACTGCTTACCATCCCCAAACTGATGGCCAAAGTGAACGTACAATTCAAACCTTAGAGGACATGTTTCGTGCCTGTGTTATCGACTTAGGAGGAAGTTGGGACACTCATCTAGCGCTGATGGAATTCTCGTACAACAACAGTTATCATACGAGTATCCAAGTAGCACCATTTGAAGTATTGTATGGGCGTAAGTGTAGAACACCTGTATGTTGGTCTGAAACAGGTGATAGTCAGTTGTCAGGACCTGAAATTGTTCAAAGAACCATTGATCAAGTTAAACAAATCCTAGAACGATTAAAGGCAGCAAGGGATAGACAAAAGAGCTATGCGGACGTTCGTCACAAGCCATTAGAGTTTAAAGAAGGCGATAGAGTTTTATTGAAAGTGTCGCCTTGGAAAGGTGTAGTAGGTTCGGGAAGAAAGGGAAACTGAGTCCACGTTTTGTGGGACCATTTAAGATACTTGATAGAATCGGACCAGTTGCTTACCGATTAGAGTTACCCGATGAAATGAAAGGTATCCATGACATGTTTCACGTATCCAATCTCCGCAAGTGTTTAGCCGACGAAACCCTTGCGATGCCATTGAAAGATGTCAAGATTAACGAGAAGCTTAAGTTTATAAAAAAGCCGATTCAAATAGAAGATAGCATGATCAAGTTTCACAAGCACAAACGACTCAAGCTCGTGAAAGTCAAATGGGATTCAAGACGAGGACCTGAGTATACATGGGAACTCGAGTCAGAAATGAAGAAGAAATATCCCTATCTATTCCAATAAATCTTGAGGACGAGATTATTCAAAAGGTGGGAAGGATGTAACACCGCGTCTTTTACCCTATTAATTTTGAACCTAAATTACTAACTTATAAAGTATAAGGACCAAAAATGTAAATTCTGAAAATATGAACTCATCGCGATACGCGACGGGGTGAGTCTTAACCCATCGCGTAGCGCGATGGACTTGATGAGTCAATGGACACGTGTCCAACAACGTGTCAACACGTGGCACAATATGACAGGCCACGTGTCACCACCGCATAAGGCGGCGTAAAATTGCGGAGCCGCGGTACGCCACGGGTCCCAAGAAACCCATCGCGTACCGCGATGGTGTCCTTAATTCGCCTATAAAAGGGGGTGACGGACATGAGATCCATTCATCCCAAACACACCTCCATTTACACAAACATAACCTTGTAAGGCGTGCCCTGTTGCCGTAACAAGCTGACGTAACATTTTCTCGAAGTTCGTACAAGAAACGAAGTCATAATCTAGTAGCAATAACATAAGCGAGTAGATCAAGATCCTGCCTTTTTCTTGTTAATCTAAGTATCCGCGTTAAGGTAGGAATTACGTTTAAGTTATTTGAATTATAGCTTAAACTATCAATCGAGGCTATGGCCTTTAACCTTGATCGTATTTTACAAACATTCGCATTCATAAACGAGTTTTCATAAACGTTACTTCATAGCAAAGTAATGTCAACAAAAGATATATTTTGACGGGCATGTAGTAACTGTAAGGGGGATATCACTAGTAGTAAGTTTCTTGCCTAAGGAAAAGTAATTCGTATAAATCCCAATCAACTGAGGGACCCGTTTACTTACCTGTAGAAACTTACCAACGTGTTATAACCTATTAATCCAAAGCATGCTATATCAAACGTCACATAAAACCAAGTGTTTTCATTCACAATCAAAGATAAACGATTTCAAGGTTAAGATTACAATCATAGCTTAACATTATTCAAAACATTCATACAAACCTATTTATGTATAGGTTAAGAATCATTCACAATCAATCAGTCAAGGTTTCCAACACCGACGATACAGGTGAATACGTTAACCTTTTTAATCAATCAAAACATATTTATACTCGATAAGATGAACGGGTGCTTGTCTTAACAAGTCAGTCAATATTTATATGAGATTATGTGATCTCTAAAACATTATAATACAAGATAGAAAATAAAAGCAACTCAGATCGAATACACATGTGTCTGGATCCAAACATAACCGTTCAGCCTAATCATTCAAAGGCTACGTGGCCGCGGGCTAATGGTCATAACTAGCTTCCCATTAAGGGCTACGTGGCTCGGGAATAATTGTGTGTGTAGGGCAGTGGTACATAGACCAGAAGTAGAAATGCTTCTGCTGAGCTTGTAGAGAAAACTATATTTGTATTGTAATGTCATTCAAATGTTTTATAGAGTCGTACGTGTTCACCAACATATAGCTGACGTATTTTTCCAACCCATTGCAGGTAATTAAGAATAAGTAGCATTAACAAGGATTGAAGTCTTAATGAAGATAGAAGCACATATAAGATGGCTCAATTTTTGATACACTAAAAATCCTTGTAATATGAAGTATATTTTTGTAAACTAATACTCGGGTATTTAATTCCCGAGTAAATTTCAATGTAAATTAATATTATATTCAAACCTAAAGTCTTTCGCTAAAATTTACCCATAACTCTGATATATTTACAAAAAAAAGGTACCAACTTGTGGTCACACATCTAGGCCCTAAGTCAGGGTGTGACAAGTGTAGCTCTATGTGAATTGTTGTTTCGTTACATTCATCGTTTGCTGAGTCACACAGTTACACAGTGTGGCTAAAGCGAGGGGTCGTAGGCTTGAGGGATCTGTAGGCCTTATACTGTATCAAGAACGAGGTACCGTGCAACATTACATACCTGTTCTGCCAGCTGTTTAAGACTAATGGGAACGCAAAAAGGACCACCACCCCAATCTTTGGTAGAGCTTGGATATATAAGCTATACAAATCCTACAGTGTCGATCGAGAAGGAACGAGGAGCCCAAAGCCAATACCACTCGATCTTGGCCTCTGTATGAGTATGCAAATGGTCCAACAAATCTCACGAAACCCACAATAGTGGCGGTTCTAGGATGCCAATAACCAGATTTGGGATCTTGAGGACCCATCAGAGATGACCATTCAAGACATATCCGAAATGAGGATATGATCGCCGGCCCGACAGCCCTGCCGTTGCACATACTCCTAGCAGGGTGGCTCATCATCTTTTGCGGCCGGCCCCAGCTCATCACAGCATAGCCAGTACTCGTTTGACTGGCTATTTGGGCTTATTGACCGCTATCACATTCACACTTTCGCTTCCACTGATAGGTTATCAGGACAGATCACAACATCTGGTGCACAACGTGCCGCAGAGTACGTGGAGACGAGATGGGAGATACATCAGCTGGGTGAGCGCATGGACCGTCAATGGGGACCATGCCCGGCACATCCGGGAAACTGACGAGAAACGTCGATAGTAGGTCTTGGCATGGGCATGGGCATGGGTGGTAGTATTTCATGACATTATTATTATTATTTCGTCATGGTTGTTTAAGACACTTTTATTTTGTTTGTTGTCGTTTGATATGGCCCGTTATATCGAGCCATTTGACTTGATACTTACTAGGCCCATGTAGGCCAGGGTATGTATGATTCCACACTGGATTTTCAGTATTTTTATGTTTTGGATGTTTGTTGGTTGTGTGCAGTTTTTATAATTTAGGTACACTACAGGAAAACGGACGAAAAACAGGGGACACTCTGTCGAAATTTCGTTAGCCCATAGAGAAGTTTCTTTCCATTTCCCCACCATACTTCATATGAACCTTTTCACATTGAGGACAATGTGAGATTTAAGTGTGGGAAGGGGAATTACTTGACCAATTGTTTGTTCAACTAATTATAAAAATTCTCTGATAACAACTTTTTTGTAGCAAACAAAGACTATTTTTTGTGACAAAACCGAAAGAAAATCCAAGAAAATATTTTGCAAATAATCAACTAAAAATCTACTATAACCAAAACAGTGAAAAGATAAAAAAGAAGTTATGTAATAGTGAGAAAAAATTTATGCAAAATATGGCGTTTAAATCCAATCCCTCTGTTACTGTGAGATAAACCTCATGCCATATAAATATTTTTTTTACGGAAGAATTGAGTGAGTCATATGTTTCGTGTGATTTAGAACTTGTCTCAAGTATTCTTTTCAAAACCGCACGAAGCGTTGTATAAGAAAGAAGGTAATACTATCACAATTCCCTCAAACCATTCTCCAAATTACAAAAAGAAAACCAAAACCTTACCCAACCACTTTATCCATCTCACCGGTAAAATACAACGCTGGTCTTTTACCGGCAAACCTAAAGAACTGGAATGCATTCTTTCGATTTCAATTATCTTTACTGCTTACATTTCGCAAAACCTAGGTTAACACTAGAACTTAAGGAGAGAATTTTTCTCTTTAGCAATGAGGTGAGGGAAAAGTTGCGCCAAGACAAACAAATGCCACCATTTTGTAGAGTTTCCAAAAGAGCAATGAAAAAAGAGCAAAAATGTATGAACGATGCTTAGGATGCGGAAACTGGTCCCACAAAGGAAGATGTAGAAAAAATCAATCTCAGTTTCAATATTAATATACCGAACTAATGAGGGTGGGTGCTATTAGGCTCAACATCGAACGATCCATTAGAGTTGAAAGTTATTTTTAGAACATGATTGAGAAAGAACTGATTCACATCCTTGACAAAACTGGTCTTGACGATCTGATCTTAAAAGAGTCACTAGGTTTGTGTGTGTATATATATATATATGTTATCACCTCAACAATCAGGAGATAAGGAGCTAGACCATTGAAGACATATTGAGACTCCCAATAATCAGCAGAAGTTGTATTTACCATCCTCACTGTCATTAACCTTAATCTTTGAACCACCACAAAAACCAAATCCCTACTCACACAAAACCAACTCCTATTACCTTCTGACTTATGCAACCCTTCACAAAAGGGGAGATTTGAACTCGTTACAAGTTTATTTATCACAAGTCACATTTTGGCTAAGAGTGTTCATACATAACATGTATGATCAGATATAAAGCCGAGTGTGTGTGAACATTGTAAGAACGTGATGTTGCATAAACGGAAGCTCATAAAAAAACAAATCACATTTTTTATATATCACTACATATATTCCTATGATTTAAAGTTGGTTATTTTGTTCCCATCTCTCGGAACTCTTTTTGGGGATGTTTAAGCCATGGTCCTGACTTGCTATTTTTAGAGAATATTTTATACGTAGCTTGCTTGAAGAAAAGCAAGGTTCAAGTGTAGGCATGTTTGATGTATATAAAAATATACATCTTTTTAGCATCAAATAATCTCTAAAAACTGCAATTTCTATCGCATACTATAGTCAAATAACTACTTATCATGTCAAAATATATTTTCAGGTATATTCAAGCCTCAAACGAATAAACGAATGAAAACGCAAAGAAAAATCAAAGAAAACCCAAGAAAACAGCAAAACACACCAACATGCTTCATGGAACACGCCCCCATGCTTTTCTATGCAAGAAAAGAAAAAATACTGGACAGCTAGACACGAGGCCGTGTTTTAGGGAACATGGGGCAGTGCTCACCTTTCATAAAGGCAAAAGAAAATATAACATACACCCAAAAACATGGGCCGGTGCCTCACAAAGCACACCCCCGTGGTGAGTCAACATGTACGATCTGACAGAGGATTTAATACGACTGGACACCTGGACATGGCGGCGTGCTTCACTATACACGGGGTCGTGCCTGATCACCCAGACAACCTATAAATAGAGG
>NW_027505917.1:0-135224 GCF_021521415.1 Bidens hawaiensis | reverse complement strand
ATGGCATGGAATTGAAGATGCTGGCATCTCAAGGAAATGTTATGATGTTTTTAAAGACTATGTTTTATGTTTAAATAATGATGAATGTTTGTTAAGACAAGATTTGAAGGTTGTGTAATATATATTTTGGTTGAAGTTTTATATTCCGCGAAAGTTTTTATTAACTCTGATGATTAGAACTATGTTAATGAATAAATCCAACGTCCAAATGTGAGGCACCGGTAATGGGGCCTTACATGGAAACATATGATTGACAAGTATGATGTTAAGCTATCTAAGTGGAAAGAAAAAACACTATCCTTTAGTGGTCGTTAGGGCCTTTTTGGAATGCACGATTTCTCCATATTCAAGGTCCTAATGAAGGTATTAAAGCAACTAGAAACTAAATGAAGAAGGCTTCCATGGGATGGGAATGAAAACAAAGAGAAGATAAGTTGGGTGGTGTGGTAAAGGATAATACGTGCTAAAGATCGGGGTAGATTAGGGGTTGGAAGTTTAAACGCAATAAACACGGATCCATTTGGTAAATGGTGGATAAGATACAAGAATTGTAAATTATCTCTTTGGGTTATAATCATTTATGCAGTTCATACAAATACTCGAACTTGGGCACCTTACCCGCCAAAAAGTCATTAGGAGGTACTTGGAAGTGCATTGGAAACTAGCACATGATGAGGTTTTTGGTAATTGATTAGTGTCGGGCAGACTGATGGTTCAATTAGGGAGTGGGGCTAAATCGTAGTTTTGGCTCTACATTGGGATTGGAGATAAATCTCTAAAGGCTGTATTTCCATTGTTATTTGATTTGGAGAAGTAAAATGATGTAATACTGAAAGATTGTTACATTTGGGTTGATGAATAAAAGACTTGGGTCTGGAGATAGAAGCGACCTTTAATCTCTGATGCACTTAAAAATGATTTTCAAAACTGCCTAGACATGTTATCATTAGCATATTTGAAACTTGGGACTAATAAGTTGTTATAGGAGCAAATAGAAGTTTCATTTAATGACTTCTTTGTTAAAAACCTTCGTTGGGAGCTAGATAGCGTCGACTATGAAGTTATTGACAACAATTTCTAGTTACAAGTATAAGGAGCTAAGTATCATTAGATGAAGAGTTTCGTTGTGTATTAAAGGGAGTTGGGTTTATTGGGATGTAGGAAATTAAAGGAAAATATTCAAAGTATAAGGAGCAAAGTATCATTAGATGAATAGTTTACACAAGAAACCCTACCTATAAGTACAACCACCATCTCATTTTATTATCATGTTGAGTGAAAAACCAATTACCGGACATCAAGTTTTAGAGACAGAAACACCATTAGCCCCAAATCCCATTTTTGAGTGAACAGTCAATTCCCGGAGATCTACCCATCGAATCGGTCCAAAATTTTAACAGAGTGTTCATAGCATATAAAAGAAGATTTCCACCTTCATATTAATATATGGTACATAGTGAAATTTACATGTTCAACTGCATTTTTTACGCTAATGTAAAGTATGTTATATTTATTATTTAATGCATAATAGAATAAACAAATTAAGTTAACAGGTTGTAGGTTGAATTTTGTTGCTTTTAAAATAAGTCATCTTTGAGAGGACATAAAAAATATTTTAATAAAAAAATATTTTAGGGGCTTTGTACCTAGACCACTTTCTCCTTGATTACTTATCTAAAATCTATTTTGTTTTCTCGTCATGTTTTATGGGAATAATGGTTTTTTAGAATGAGGTTATATTTGAGAGAACATATAAAAATAAATGATTTTCATAAGAATTTATATTCTATAAAATTATACGACAATCATTATGGCATTAAATAGTTAACCTAATTCATTACATTCGCTTTGTATTACTAACAACAAAGATACATAAAAATAAAGATATAGCTCCAACTAATGTATAATGCGTTCCAAAATACAAATGTATTTGTAATAAATTAGTAAATATATGAATCACTAAACAGTGAAAAATATCATAAGGGATATAATATATGCTGGAACAATGTGAATCAGTCACTAGTATAGAATTTAGAGTATCTGATAAAGCTCTAGAAAGTGCCCTGCTTGCGGTGCGCGCATATAATGTATATATGTGTGAACTCTCGGGTGAGCAAAAGTAAAATTGCACTAATTTTGACGTTATTTTACTAATTTTGTGAAAATAACGTTAAAAGTGATGGAAGGTTAATCAGGCATCATGTGGTGGCGTTGATAGCCGAAAGACAAGGGTACATGCACCAATCAGCCGGCGTCCCGATGATTGAGTGCTATGTGCCTTATGTAATATGTCCAAGGCTTGATGCAAAACTACTATCGAGCCGGGGGTCTCACCGGAAGCAGCCTCTCTATCCCCATGGGGTAGAGGTAAGGCTGTCTACATCTTACCCTCCTCAGACCCCTACCATAGCTTTGCTATTGGTGGGATATACTGAGTACGATGATGATGATGATGATGATGATGATGATGATGATAAAGCTCTAGAAATTAAAATGGGGATGCAGGTTTCAAGTGTTATATGAATCTATATATATATATATATTTTAGATAAAATGGTTTTTGGGTTTGGTTCTAGATTTACTATTACCCTTTTTTAAAGGAAAATTTTATTAGACAAAGAAACAAAGGGAAACCTCACAAGAACCCAAACCCCAAACATACAAGGAAAAGAAAAACGATCACTAACACAAACAAAACCTACAACATCAAAGAACTATAGAAAAAACTTGACAAAATTGAAATTGCACCACTTCTCCCAATCTAAAAATGCTCGTTTTCTCGTGTGTTTAACCCATAAAAATGAAGTGGCTTTAATGCCATGAACCAACTTGACTATCTCCACAAATTTGTTATTGAATATAAAATTATTTCTTATACACCAATTTAACCAACAAGTTACTATCACTGCTTGAGTACCCAAACATTCCTCTTTATTCTTCTTCTATATGCTTAATACACTAATACTTCTATCACCGAAACTAACCACGGTTAAGGTAGGTAACTTAACCCAGTTGTAGACAAAAGACCATACCCATTTGACACATAAGATGTAACGATGTTTCTTGGCCAAGCCACACACTACACATATAACGTCTCTAAAACACATACCTATAATCAATAATGCTTTTTTATAGCAGTTTTATCCAATATGGGTCTATAATGACCCGGTTTCTGTGCCTTACATTGGACGTTAGATTTACTCATAAACATAGTTCTTATAGATAAGAGTGAATTAAAACTTTCGCGGAATACCATCAATAATTCATGCATAAACATTTAAAACTTAAACATATCTTTAAAGTTCAAACATCATAAACATATAACATCAAATCTTCATATGCCAGCTTTTTTATTCTTCAACCATGCGTGCTCCTAAAGCCAGATGTCTCATTCTATTTGTCTGTGTGCATACTAAAAGTCAGCTACGCTGAATGAGTTATAGTTAATCAGGCAATATACATTACATTCACATGCTTACATATATACGTATCCAAAGATACATATTACTTACTTAACATGTTTATCTTTCTTTCATACATACTTGCATACATTAATTTTTGTTACGTTCAGAGCTAATAGTAATCCCCTTCCTTCGTTGTGCACGGCTAACTGTTCAACACATACGAGTTAATTACTAATTTTGTATTCTTATGTGTCTATTCTATCCTCTGTCTTTCTTTCTAAGTCGCGCTTTTAATCATTACCTTTATGTATTAATTTATCATTTATTCTTATCTTATACACCGTATAAGTTCATACACGTCGTATACGTACTTATTCGCCGTATATCTTTCTTTTATTTAAAAATCCACTTATCTATCGTATATATCCTCCGCGTATATGAATCTAATGCATAAGTACATACATGACGGATTCCTACATACATATACGCCTACATGCTTCCATACATATATGCCCATATATGCATAATACATATCCGCCGTATAAGTGTGGAACTTATGCGCCCGTATATGTGTAACACATATGCTCCGTATAAGTGTGGAACTTATGCGCCCACATATGTGACATATGCGCCCATCACTTATATATGTGCAGGTCAGCTCCACTTTAACACACTTTTAGGGTTTTTCAGCGATTCCGGAACCGTCAGCCGCCGTTAACCACCACAGTTGGCCGGATATTGATTGTTTATGGTCCAAGTAGCTTTGGGTGGTCCAGATCCAAGCAGGAGCAACCCCTTGCTTCTCTTCCACCACCACATCTTCCATAGCCAGGTCTTTATAAACCATCTCTGCGAGTTCGACATCAGAGTCAAAAGTAGCAAGTTTACTAGCCCTGACCAGTGTGCGGACGTTTTGTGGAAGTCCTCGAATGTAGCACTTGATCCATTTGGCTTCGGTATTCACCATGTCAGGCACCGGTCTGGATTTGCGGTTGAACTTAGTGGTGTACTAACGGTGTGTCATATTTCCCACCTTTAGATTCAAAACCGTATCTCAGTCCGTTCAACCTCAGCATCAACACAAAATCGCATCATCACCATTTCCCTCAAATCATTCCATCTCATGGCCTTAATCTCCTCAGGGGTCTTCCTTTGTTCCACAGTTTCCCACCAGAACATGGCCTCATCACCAAACGGATGGGTACCCACCGCTTGATCAGGATGGCACTCACTAATTCTGATAAGCTTCCATTGCGGTTATCCACCTGAGAGTGCGATTTCATCCCCTAAACCTGTCAGCTTCGGCAGGTCACCACCTTTGAATGACTTGTAGTTGCACCCACATCAGCCCCTCTTCCCTTCACCAACTTTCACAGACCGAACTACACTTGATTCTTCCTTCTCAGTCTCACTGTATTTCTTGTTACTCTCCCCAGTCTTCTCAACGGTCCTTGCATGGCTTTCGGCAGACGTGTCCTGTTGCAGGTTCTTCACTACAACAGCTACAGCTTGAGTAATGGTAGCTTGAATAGCATGATCAATTTGATACCCTTCGTCTCGCTCAGTTGCAATTCCTTCTTCTATCGTGTTAGTAACTGGTTCTTTAGAAGGTTCTCGGACCATATGTGGCCTATCACGACGTCCCGTACGACCTTATAGACCAACCACCTTCCTTGCTCCAGCCATTCGTATTCTATAAGGAAACACAAACGTCGCCACTCAAGAAACTATTTAGTACAAGGACAATAAGGTTAACAGGTAATAATAGTGGCCAGTTGTGATAAGCTTATCAAGTTACTTTTTGTGTCCTATACATTCCCCTTTATGACTTCGCTTGTGCTATGTTATACTACTTACACATACATATAACCAACATTCTTATCCCTAGCAATTAAGCTAGCATTCATACATCATTCTACCTTCATTAATCATGCAAATACATATACTTCTAAATCATTACATGAACTTAATCACGTACTTTATCGTTCTCGAGCTTGCTTGAGCGACACATGGTTTTCTTGAAATGGCATCTTCTTTCTTTTCTTTTTTAACTCCCATTCTCTATTCAAGTCTATGCATGTCTCTATTCAAGTCTATGCATGTAGGATGCTTCTTTTTCTCGAACTTATGATCTGATACCAACCTGTAAGGCCTTGGTCCTAGTGCCCTACATTGGACGTTGGATTTACTCATAAACACAGTTCTTATAATCTGAGTGAATTAAAACTTTTGCCAAATATATAAAACATCAACCATTCATACATAAACATTTAAAACTTAAACATGTCTTTAAAGTTCAAACATCATAAACATATAACTTCAAATCTTTATATGCCAGCTTCTTTATTATTCAACCATGCGTGCTCCTCATGCCAGCTGTCTCATTCTATTTGCCTGTATGCATACTAAAATTTAGCTACGTTGAGTGAGTTATATTTAATCAGACAATATACATTATATTCACATACATATATACGTATTCGAAGATACATATTACTTACTTGACCTGTTTATCTTTCGTTCATACATACTTGCATACATTCGTTCTTTCATTTTCATTACATACATAGATATCCCTACGTTTTAAAGAGCTTTTCACCCTATAATCTTCGTATATATTGTTAGGGTCTGCAACCCTGTAACCTTCGCAGATATTATTAGGGTCTGCAACCCTGTAACCTTCACAGATATTATTTGGGCCTGCAACCCTTTAACCTTCGTAGATATTATTAGGGTTTGCAACCCTTTAACCTTTGCAATTATCATCAAGATCTGCAACCCTTTAACCTTCGCAAATATTATTAGGGTCTGCAACCCTGTAACCTTTACAGATATTATTAGGGTCTGTAACCCTTTAACCTCTGCAGATATTATTAGGGTCTACAACCCTTTAAACACACAACCATACAACCATACATATCGTACATACTTTTAGCTATATATATATATATATATATATATATATATATATATATATATATATATATATTCATATACATCTACGTACATATGCCTAGCTCTTCCTATATCATTCAAATATCGTTCATAAACATTCATACAACATACAATTCCCACTTAACGTAAGTGTATTAAATAAACACATAGAAGCATACACACAGCCTCGAAAAACATAACAGAGAAAAGGGGCTAGAAACTCACCTAGATCCCGTACTGTTCAGAGCTTATGGTAATCCTCTTCCTTAGTTGTGCACAGCTACTTGTTCAACACATACGAGTTAACTACTACTTTTGTATTCTTATGTGTTTATTCTAGCCTTTTTCTTTCTTTCTAAGTCTCTCTTATTTTAATCAATACCTTTATGTAATAATTTATCATGTATTCTTATCTTATACACCATATAAGTTCATACATGTCATATACGTACTTATTCTCCGTATATCTTTCTTTTATCCGAATATCCACTTATCCAGCGCATATGTCCTCGGCCATCCAGTGTATAAGTGTGGAACTTATGGGGTCGTATATGCATAACACATATCCTTCGTATAAGTATTGAACTTATGCGCCCGTATATGTGGCATGTGTGCCCATCACTTATGACGGATATGTGCAAATCAGCTCCACTTTAACACGTTTTTAGCGTTTTTTAGCAATTTCGGTACCGTCAGCCACTATTAACCACCACAGTTGGCCGGATTTTGATTTTTTATGGTGCAGGTAGCTTTGGGTGGTCCAGATCCAAGCTAAGGTGACCCTTAAGCTCGTTTTTATGGATTAAACACCTGATAAAAGCTAGATCTAGATCCAAACGGCTAATTTGGCACCCGGGGCTGCGGTGTCAGGTTCCATTATGTTGGGTCAGCTGTGATAATTAATTTCTTACCTTTAGTTTCTCTTAGATCATTGATTAGAATGGTGTAGAGAGTATTTGTCTTAAGTGTGTGTTTTTTAGAAGGTGTAGGCTAATGTGTAGAATGGAGGGAGATGGAAATGATTTAGCGTTTAAGGGGTATTTATACTCCTAGGCCACGGACCTAAGGCCAATCTTCATCTTAAGTCCATGATCTAATTCCATCTATTTTAGCCCACCATCATTTTATAATTATTATAATAATAGTATTATTATTATTATTTTCCACTAACTCAAATTAATTCATCCAACGTAAATAATATTTTAATATTATTCATAGAATTTCGGGATGTTACAGGGTCTCCATAAGAAACATCTAACCATTATAGGGGGACATTTTAACCAGAAATTGCTATCAAAAACTTGCAATTCGACGTTATCCAGCTCCCATCGAAGGTTTTTAACAAAGAAGTCATCAAATGAACCATCTATTTGCTCCCATAACCACTTATTATTCCCAAGTTTCAAATATGCTAATGATAACATGTCTAGGTGGTTTTGGAAATAATTATAAGTACATTAGAGATTAAAGGTCTTTTTCATCTCAATACCCAAGTCTTTTCTTCATCAACCCAAATGTAACAATCTTTTAGCATTACATCCTTTTACTTCTCCAAATCAAATAACAATGGAAACACAACCTTTGGAGATTTATCTCCAATCCAAATGTAGAGCCAAAACTAAGATTTAGCCCAAAAGAGAAAATTTACAATTCTTGTATTTTATCCACCATTTATCAATTGGATTTGTTGCGTTTAAACTTCCAACCCCTAATCCACCCCGATCTTAGCACGCATTATCCTTTACCAAGCCACCCAACTTATCTTCTCTTTGTTTTCATTCCCATCCCATAAAAACCTTCTTCATTTAGTTTCGAGTTGCTTTTGTAACATCCTACTTTTGATAATAATAAATAAAAGAATTTTGTTTACTTATAGTGTGTTATTATATAGTTTAATTAGATAAAAATAATGGAGTGTGGGCTTGGAAAATAAAAGAGGGAATAAGGGATGGTGATGGTCCATATGTCCGTGGGCTTAAGGGTATATAAACACCCTTATATCTACTTAAAACCCTCATTTCCATCTTTCAATCTCCATAACACAATAAAAAACACACACAAACACTTCTCTTCCATTACTGATCAGATTTGAATCCGAATGGCTTGTGTTAGATCTTCGTTATACAAGCAAGAAGCGCGTCAATAATCACGTGTTGCATCAAACCCATAGCTAGAAGTGAACCAAAAAGGTACGTTTTAGAATAGAGGTTAAGTTTTTTAGGTCAGTTTGCCCTAAGATTTGATACTAAGGAAAATCGGGACTTATTATGTAAGAAAAATGTAAAGTTGAGCGTAAACAAGTTGTTTAGAATAAAACGGGACAAAATGGGTAACGTTTTGACCATGTTAGTACAAGGAACAATATGGTTAATGTCTGAGACTTGTTTGTTATGCAAGACGGGTAAAACAAGTCGAAAAGAAAGGACAGAAAGTGAAGGGAATAAAACTAGATTCGAACGAAAAGTAATCGAATCGAATTGACAAAGTAATCGAATCTTAATCGAATATAATTGAGACAAAGTAATCGAATCGAATTGGTGATTCAATTAGAATGGTCATTCCATTAGACTTGTTAAAACTTTGACTAAATTGGTTACAACTTCAGTTTCTGATGAATTTTAAGTAAAGAACTGTCCTTCGATTAGAATGTTCAAACTTCGACCCCATCCAGGGGCTCTGCACCTTGGACCATGCTAGGGGTTGCTGCCCCTAGACCCCGTTAGCTAAGGGTTACACTAGCATATAAGTATTTTATAGTTAGAGATTGTTAATTTACTTGTAATTATTATACAGTTAGTTATGCACAGCTAAGGAGGGGTATTACAGTTAACTTTGAGAAGCACAAGACACATGTGAGTTTCTAGCCCCATTTCCTTGTTATTTTTTTCGGGGCTGTGTGCATACTCGATGTGACTATAATACACTTACCTTAAGTGGTAAGTGTATATTATGTGAATGTCTTATGAATGATGCATGAATGATATATGAATGATTTAGAAAAGATTAGGAGTATGTACGTAAGTATATAAATATAAGTATAAGGAAAGGTATGTATGGATGTATGGTAATAGGGTGGCAGGCCCTAATAATGTATGCGAAAGGAGGGTGGCAGACCCTAATAATATCTGTGAAAGGAGGGTGGCGGACCCTAATAATATCTGTGAAAGGAGGATGGAAGACCCTAATAATATTTGTGAAGGAGGGTGGCAGACCCTAATAATATATGTGAAGGAGGGTAGCAGACCCTAATAATATCTGTAAGGTTATAGGGCGAAAGGATCTTTAAAACGTATATGTATGTATGTAAAGTAAGATAAAATATGAAAGTATGGAAGAACGAAAGTATGTAAGTAATAATGAAGTTATACACTTATGTATGTACGAAAGAAAGTAAAGCAGGTTAAGTATGTGGTATATGAACATATTGTATGTTGCCTGATTAACTAGAACTCAATCAGCGTAGCTAAATTTTAGTATGCATGCATATGAATAGGCTAAGGCAGCTAGCTTGAATGAAGACTCATGGCATTGGACTGAAGATACTGGCATCTTGAGAAGAGTGTTATGATGCTAAATTTCTTTGTGTTTTATTGACAAATTTGAATGATGTTAAGAAAAGATTTTAGAATGTTATGTAATATATGGTTGACTTATTATATTCGCTCGAAAAGTTTTAATTCACTCTGATATTGAGAACTGTGTTTATGAGTAAATCCAACATCCAATGTAGGGCACTGGGATCGGGGCTTTACAAGTTGGTATCAGAGCATAAGTTCGAGAGAAATATGTATCCTGCATGCTTAGACTCGAACAAAGAATGGGACTTAAGTAAGAAAAGAAAGAGGATATTAGTTCAAGAAAGCCATGTGTCGCTCAAGCAAGCTAAGTAAGGGCAAAGTAAATGATTAATTTCATGTGTAATGTAAGAAAGTTAGCTTAATTTCTAGAAAGAGGAGTATTTTATTGTTTGTGGATTGTTAGATTGATTGTTAACCGTTTTAAAGTAGAACCTAGAACAAGTAGACTCACAAAGGAAAGTGTATAGGACACGAAGAGTAACATGATCGGCTAATCACAGCTAGCCATTGTTATTACAAGTTAGTTTTACTATCCTTGTACTAAATAGTTCCTTTAGTGACGACATTTTTATTTCCATATAGAATACAAAATGCTGGAGTAAGGATTGGTCAAGGAGGTCGTGCGGGACGTCGTGGTAGGCCACGTATTGCCCGGGAACCCTCTGAAGAACCAATTACTAACACAAGAGAGGAAGGTAGCGCAACTGTGCGAGATCAGAGTAACAATGAAGGGTATCAAATGGATCCTACTGTTCAAGCCGCCATTCCTCAAGCTATAGCTGCTGAAATGAAGAATCTGCATCTTGATAAGTCTTCTGAAAGCCATGCAAGGACTGCTGAAAAGAAATGGGAGAGTGGTAAGAAGGATGATGAGAATGAGAAAGGTGACTCGAGAGAGGTTAAGTCTGTGAAGGTTGGTGAGGGAAGGAGGGGTCGATGTGGGTGTAACTACAATTCGTTTAAAGGTTGCGACCCGCTGAAGCTGACCGGTTTGGGGGATACAATCGCTACTCTCCAATGGATAACCACAATGGACAAAGTTATTCGAATTAGCGAGTGTCGTCCCGACCAAGCGGTGGGTTATGCCACCCAGTCGTTTGGCGATGAGGCTATGTTCTGGTGGGAAACTATGGAACAGAGAAAGACCTGAGAATATATTAAGTTTATGGGGTGGGATGACTTGAAGGACTTGGTTATGAAGCGGTTTTGTGCTGATGCTGAGGTTGAGAGGGTGGAGATGAAGTTTTTAAATATGATGGCGAGAAAGATGACACACCGCGAGTACACCACTGAATTCAACCGTATGTCTAGTATGGTGCCTGATATGGTAAACACTAAAGTGAAAAGGATCAAGTGCTAAATCAGAGGACTTCCCCAAAATGTATGCACCTTAATCAGAGATAGTAAACCTGCTACTTTCGATTTTGCCGTTGAACTCGCATAGATGTTTTACGACGATTTGGCTGTGGCCGATGTAGTGGTGGAAGAGAAGAAATAAAAGATGTGGGTTGTTCATGCTAAACGACCTGGTATTCAGTTGTGAAACTCTAAGGATAAGAGACAGATAGTGTGGGAAAAGAAGCCTTGCAAGACTTGTGGGAAGACGCACGGAGGTGAGTGCAAGTCGGTTATTGGTTCTAATGTGCGCCACAAGTGTGGGAAATATAATGGTGGAGAGTTCAGGATAGGGTCAAATGCCTGTTACAAATGTGGGAAGGTGGGGCATTACGCTCATGAATGCAATGTCGATCCCATATGTTACAAGTGCGGTAAGAAGGGTCATATGACAAGGGAATGTGCCAAAGTCAGATGAAGTGGAAAGAAGGATGTTGATCAGTCTAGGCCAAGGACCAGGGCCTACATGCTGGCACAGGAGCATGCCAATCAGATCCCAGATGTTGTGACAGGTACGTTTCTAGTGAACGGTAATTCTGCTTCTGTATTGTTTGATTCAGGAGCGAATAGAAGTTTTGTAGCTATGAGATTTAGTAAGTTAGCTAGAATTAAATGTTGTCGCTTGCATGAAACTTTTATAGTAGAAACCTCTAGTGAGACCTCGGTTAGGATAATGAGAATGATTAAGTATTGTAAGATAGAGTTAGGGGGCGTTAGTTCGATGTAACCGTGTATGTTATGACCTTAAAAGGATTCGATGTGCTTTTGGGAATGGATTGGCTATCTAAGTTTGAGTCTCCATTAGTGTGTAAGAGTAGGTTGATAGGGTTAAAGTCCTTGGATGGTTGTACGATGACGGTTTATTATGATTATGAAGGTTTAGGGATTAATGTCATTTCGATGATAAAAGCCGAAAGTTTGTTAAGGCAAGGGTGTGGTGCCATCCTTGCGTATGTTGTTAAAGCTATAGTCGAGACGAAGAAGTGAAAGATGTACCTGTTGTGTGCGACTACCCAGAAGTGTTCCCTGAGGACCTTCCGGGGTTGCCACCCGAGCGTGAGGTAGAATATCAGATAGACTTAATATAAGGAGCACAGCTCGTCGCGAAAGCACCTTACCTCCTGGCGCCATCCGAGATGAAGGAATTGATGTCCCAACTACAAGAAATGCTCGACAAAGGTTTTATAAGGCCGAGTGTTTCCCGTGGCCATCACCGGTGTTGTTTGTTAAGAAGAAAGATGGGAGTATGAGAATGCGTATAGACTATCGTGAGCTGAACAGACTTACGGTGAAGAACATATATCCGTTGCCATGGATTAATAAACGGTTTCATCAACTACAACGAATGAGTTGGTTCTCACGAATAGACCTTAGGTCAGGCTATCATCAGCTGAAGGTGAAAAAGGCAGACATCCCTACGACAGCGTTTCAGATGCGGTACGGACACTACGAGTTTCTCGTGATGTCATTTGGTTTGACGAATGCTCGAGCAACATTATGGACATGATGAACAAGGTATGTCAGCCGATGTTAGACAAGTCAGTTATCATTTTCATTGATGATATATTGATTTATTTGAAGAGCGAGTCTGGCCATTATGAGCATCTAAGAGAAGTATTGGAGAATTTGAAGGAAGAGAAATTGTATGCTATGTTCTCGAAGTGCGCATTTTGGTTGCGTGAGGTACATTTTCTAAGTCACGTAATCAATCTTGAAGGGATTATTGTGGACCCAACTAAGACTGAGGCGATAATGAATTGGAAGACTCCGCAAAACCCGACTGATATACGCAACTTCTTAGGGTTGGTTGGCTATTATAGGAGATTCATTCAAGGCTTCTCCAAGATAGCCGCACAGTTGACCGGTACGACCCTAAAGTCTGTAGTATTCAATTGGGGTAAGTACCAATAAGAGACTTTTGAGGAATTTCAGAAAAGACTCACACAATCTCCAATCCCTGCCATACCCGATGGTGATGAGGATTTGGTTGTTTGTACTGATGCTTCGCATCGTGGGTTAGGTTCCGTGTTAATGGGACGAGGAAAAGTGATAGCATGTGTGTCCAGACAGTTGAAGGTTCATGAGAGTACCTACCCGACGCATGATTTCGAGCTAGCAGCAGTAGTGCATGATCTCAATATATGGAGACGTTATCTGTATGGTACTAAGTGTACTATTTATACAGATCATAAAAGTTTAAAGTACTTCGTCGAGCAGAGAAAGTTGTACATGAGACAGAGGAGATGGTTAGATCTGATAAAGGACTACGACTGTGATATCAAATACTATCCTGGTAAGGCAAATGTGGTCGCTGGCGCACTAAGCCGTAAGAATGAAGAAGTCATTGCAACAGTAAGTCTTATAGTTGATCATTAACTCAGATCTCTTCCGAGAGATAATCAAGGTACAGTCTGAGGTACTTGTAGATGAAGGTTTAATGAAGAAGGAAAGAATCTTCGGACAGCAAGACAAGCTGATGGACAACATTCATGGTGTGAAGACTATGTTTGACCGTATGTGGATTTTATGCCATGGAGATCTTATAGGTCGAATCCTAGATGAAGCTCATAATTCAAGATACTCAATTCATCCGAGATCCACCAAGATGTATCAGGATCTGAAGAGAGACTACTGGTGCCTGGTATGAAGAATGAAGTAGTAGACTATGTCAACAAGTACTTAACTTGCTTGCAAGTCAAAGCAAAACATCGGAAAGCTTATGGGAAGATGCAACCTTTAGAGATAGCAGAATGGAAATGGGAACACGCCACCATGGATTTCATAACTAATCTACTGCGCACAGCTAAACATCATGATACCATTTGGGAGATAGTGGATTGTTTAACTAAAAGTGCTCACCTTTTGCCTATACGAGAGGCCATCTTGTCAGAAACGTTAGCAAACGTGTTCATAAAAGAGGTTGTGGCTAAACATGGAGTGCCGCTATTGGTCGGGTCTGATATAGATACTCTTTTAACTTCGAGATTCTGGAAAAAGTTCCATGAAGCTATGGGAACAAGACTGAACATCAGTACGGTGTATCGTCCTCAAAAAGATGGGCAGTCTAAAAGGACTATCCAAACCCTTGAGGATATGCTACGTTCTTGTGTCTTAGATTTTGGAGGAAGTTGGGATGATCATTTTCATCTGGCATAATTATCTTATAACAACAGCTACCACTCGAGTATTGGTATGTCGTCGTTTGAGATGTTGTTTGGTAGGCGTTGTAGAACTCCTGTATGTTGGTGATGTAAGGATGAAAGAACGTGCTTTAAGTGTTTTATCTTGTGTGGTTTACTTGTTTATATGTATCTAACACAAATACTTTGATAGGTTTTATGTTTACAGGTGTGTGGAGCTTAACGGAGCTTAAAGGAGCGACTTTGGAGCATTCATGATGGAGTGGAAATGAAAGTAATGATCTATGATAGGATCGCGAATTGAAATACGAAGGCGTGGCTACAAACGGGGAGGAAATTGGAGTTGAAATGAAGATTTTATGAAGAAAACGGAGTTGAAATGAAGATTTTATGAAGAAAACTATTTGGTCTGGTAGCACCGTAAGGCAGAGTCCATCAACCGTAGCTTACAACCGTAAGCTATGGTCGACGGTGGCCAGACCGTAGCTTACGGTCTGGTTTGACGGAAAAAGGGGATTTTGATGATTTTCTTCTATATTTAAAGCCATAAAACCCTAAAGTCGATAGTATTCAATATTATTCAGTTTTGGGACTTCTTGGAGGCCATATTACACCACCAATACACACCCTAATCACACGATTGATCCATGAACTCCCTCTCCAACATCATAATCAAGAGCATGAAGATTGAGATGCAAGGGTAAAGACTTCATAACCATCTCCGGGTGTAGGGTTGAGTTGCTTGTTAGGTTTTGTTATTCTATACTTCAACTTTGAATTTGTAATTGATTAATCATTCGGTTGATCAATTTTGTTTTGTGTTTTCTTTTGTGCTTAAATGGTTTTTATTAATTGATTACTTAATCTTTTGTCAGGTAATTGATTTTTGGTCATCAACAATTAGGATTAAGTTCTTTCGTCATTGACCCGTTTATCGTTAACCATATTATTGATTTTGTGTTTCAATAAGTAAAACTGATTATCAAATAGATTTTCATTTAATCGTGTCAATTGTTCGGATTCAGTTCTGACAATCAACACTGTCAATCGTTAAGTCTTTTGATTCACATATTTTATAAGAAACCGTCCAAAGAAGTTTATCAATTCCTTAACTTGTTGCAAAACCCGAACCCTGGAGTTTGGTTATTTTCACATAATTGTTTACAAACTACTCTCTTAAACCGCTTGACATCGTCTGTCCGCTTTTAAGTATTATTACAATAAAACTTGAGTTCCCCGGCAACGGCGCCACTTTGATCGATGTTAAAAGATCAATAAAAAATACTTATAAAATACCTTTACTAGCTAGGGTAAGTAAGGTGTCGAATCCACAGGGAATTAGTGGAAAGTGCAAGTGGAACTCAAGTTTTATTGTAAAAATACTTAAAAGCGGACAGACGATGTCAAGCGGTTTAAGAGAGTAGTTTGGAAACAATTATGTGAAAATAACCAAACTCCAGGGTTTGGGTTTTGCAGCAAGTTAAGGAATTGATAAACTTCTTTGGACGGTTTTGCAGCTAGTTTCATCTGCCATAATTTTCTAATAACAACAGCTACCACTCGAGTATTGGTATGTCGTCGTTTGAGATGTTGTATGGTAGGCGTTGTAGAACTCCTGTATGTTGGGGAGAGATTGGTCAGAATGAGATCGGAAGTTTAGAAATCGTGAAAGAAACCTCCGTGAGGTTTGAGCAAATCAAAGCAAGAATGAAAGTTGCTCGAAGTCTTATGCTGATAAGCGACAACGACCGACTGATTTTAGCATTGATTATAATGGGATGCTCAAGGTCTCGCCTCGAAAGGGGATTACTCGTTTCAGAAAGAGGGGAAAGCTGAGTCCAAGTTACATTGGACTGTTAAGATTGTAGATCGCGTGGGGTGAAGTGGCTTAAAAGCTAGATGTACCCGAGGAGTTAGAAGGAATTCACTCTACATTTCATGTTTCTCATTTAAGAAAATGTCTAGCAGATGACACGTCACATGTGCCATTAGTTGACATTGAGGTTGATGAATATATAAACTATATCGAACAGCCTGTAGAGATAGTTGACCGCAAGGAAAAGCAACTTCGTCATAAAGTTATCCCTTTGGTGAAAGTGATATGGAATCACCGTAAGGGATCAGATGCTACTCTGGAAGTTGAAGAAAAGATGTGCGAGTTTTGCCCATATTTGTTTAAGTAGTAGTTAGGTTTCGAGGACGAAGCCTCTTTGATAATAATAAATAAAAGAATTATGTTTACTTATAGTGTGTTATTATTTAGTTTAGTTAGATAAAAAATAATGGAGTGTGGTTTTGGATAATAAAATAGGGAATAACGTATGGTGATGGGCCTTAGGTCCATGGGCTTAAGGGTATATAAACACCCTTAAACCTCCCTAAAACCCTAAAACCCTCATTTCCATTTTTCAGCCTTCATAACACACACAAACACTTCTCTTTCATTACGGATCAAATTTGAATCCGAATCAAGAAGGCTTGTGTTACATCTTCGTCATACAAGTGATGACCGTCGTCTGAGTCAATCAAAAACCTAATTATTCTAAATAGTTAGAGCAAGTAGGGTATCGTATCACAAGGAGTATGTGGTTAATGCAATTCGTGTAAACACTTTCAAGATTATGAAGTAACAGATTTAGTGGTGATCACACAAGCAATAGTTTAAATTAAGAGAACTAAGCAACGAACGAACAAGCGAGTTGTAAACAGTTAAACAAGCAAATCACACCCGGGAATTCAAGTAAGCAACCAAACAGTATCTCATGCAACCTAACAAATTTATTATTAACGATTAACTGAAAACTGATCAACTAGACAAAACCTTAAACGCCAACAGTTACTTTACACACGGCACTGGTTATCAAACAGTCATTTCCAGTGTGACTCAGATAAGGGTAATTGCACGTTTTATCGTATTCAATCTAACCAAACAGTTATATGACTAATTATCTAGCAACTGGTAACAGATCATTCAGACCAACGTAAACCTAAACCGACCGAACACACAGAAATACTAAACATTAATAATCATATATCAATCTTTCAATAACAAAACATAAGTATTCTTAATCACATGAGAAAAACTGTAAATGGTTACAAACTATACATCCCGGGTGCGATTCTATGAGATTAGCCGAGCCGAGACATCAACGAATCTTCAATATGGATGATATGGATCATATGTAGGGTCTTGACACGAGCTAGAATGATGAAAATCGCCTTCTTGGACTGCTGGAATCGCCTCTTGGTCGTCACAAACGAAGTTAGGGTTCTTGAGAATGAAAAATAACATATAAACCTAAAATTCTCGTCTGCACTCCCGTCGCGGTACGCGATGGCCATATGACCATCCCATCGCGTACCGCGACCTAAGAAAACCTCATTTTCAGATTCCTCTCGTCGAGAAATCCAAAATTCATATATTATGGCTCTCGTAACTCATTTTCTAGCTCAGGATATGCTCGTTTTACTTCAAGGTCGCATTTCGTCAACCCATCTTGTTCAGTTTTAGCATCGTCTTATGATCACTCATCTATACTCTTTCTGAATCCATGAAACACTTTCCAAGACATCAAATAATGCTTCGGTCTTCCCGAGATATCATTCCATGCTCGTACAGATCTCCCATTTAGCATCTTTAACGATCAATTACCTGAAATACAAAAGCACGTATGAAGTACCAAAGTTCTAACAATATACTCAATAAAACTACATAATTAATACACTAAAATACATACAAAATACCCGACCATCAACAAGCAAGAAACACGTCCATAATCACGTGTTGCATCAAACTCGTAGCTAGAAGTGAACCAAAAAGGTACGTTTAGATTAGAGGTTAAGTTTTTTAGGTCATTTTGCCCTAAAGTTTGATAAGGAAAATCGGGCCTTATTATGTAAGAAAAATGTAAACTTGAGTGTAAACAAGTTGTTTGGAATGAAACGGGACAACCAGGTAACGTTTAGACCAGGTTAGTACAAGGAAATAATATGGTTAAATTTCGAGACTCGTTTGTTATGCAAGACGGGCAAAACAAGCCGAAAATAAAGGCTAGAAAGTGAAGGGAATAAAACCATATTCGAACGAAAAGTAATCGAATCGAATTAACAAAGTAATCGAATCTATTAATAAAGTAATCGAATCGAATTGACAAAGTAATCGTATCGAAGTGACAAAGTAATCAAATTGAATTGACAAAGTAATCGAATCGAATTGGTCATTCGATTAGAATGGTCATTTGATTAGATTAGTTCAAACTTCTATTAGATTGGTTCAAACTTCAGTTTTCAAATGTTTATTTAGTAAAGAATTGTCAATCTATTAGAATGTTTAAACTTCGACCCTAGCCAGGGGCTCTACCCCTTGGACCCTGCTAAGGGATGCTGCCCCTAGACCCCGCTGCCAGGGGCGCTGCTCCGGGAGCCCCGTTAGCTAGGGGTTACACTAGCATATAAGTATGATATAGTTAGAGATAGTTAATTTACTTATAAGTATTACATATTTAGTCGTGCACAGCTAAGGAGCAGTATTACAGTTGACTCTGAATCACAAGACACGGGTGAGTTTCTAGCCCCATTTCCTTGTTATTTTTCGGGGCTGTGTGCATACTCGATGTAATTAATTAATCCACTTACCTTAAGTGGTAAGTGTATGTTATGTGAATGTCTTTTGAATGATATATGAATGATTTAGAAAAGATTAGGAGTATGTACGTAAGTATATAAATATAAATATAAATATAAATATAAATATAAAGAAAGGTATGTATGGTTGTACGGTAAGAGGGTGGAAGATCCTAATAATGTCTACGAAATGAGGGTGGCAGACCCTAATAATATATGTGAAAGGATGGTGGCAGACCCTAATAATATATGTGAATGACGGGTGGCAGACCCTAATAATATCTGTGAAGGAGGGTGGCAGACCCTAATAATATCTGTGAAGGAGGGTGGCACACCCTAATAATATATGTGAGGTTATAGGGCGAAAGGCTCTTTAAATGGTATACGTATGCATGCAAAGTAAGATAAAATATGAAAGTATGAAAGAACAAAAGTATGAAAGTAATAATGAAGTTATATACTTATGTATGTACGAAAGAAAGTAAAGCAGGTTAAGTATGTAGTATATGAACGTATTATATCTTGCCTGATTAATTAGAACTCACTCAGCGTAGCTGACTTTTAGTATGCACGCAGGTAAATAGGCTAAGGCAGCTAGCTTAAATGAAGGCACATGGCATTGGACTGAAGATACTGGCATTTTTAGAAGAATGTTATGATGTTAAATTTAATTATGTTTTATTGCGAAAGACAAATTTGAATACGTTAAGACAAGATTTTTGAATGTTATGCTGTATATGGTTGACTTATTATAATCCTTGAAAATTTTTTAATTCACTTTAATATTGACAATTGTGTTTGCCTTACAGCTTTAATACCATCACTAGGACCTTCAATATGGAGAAATAATACACTCCAAAACTGCCCAAACGACCACTAAAGGATAGTGTTTTTTCTTTCCACTTTGATAGCTTAGCATCGTACTTCTCAATCATAGGTTTCCAATTTTGAGAATGACCCATGTTTTCTCTGATTGGGAACAACTGCAAGAAGGGGAGATTACCATGTTTACATCTCAGCACTAAAGCTTTCCAAGCTACTATATTTTTTTCCACTTTGACTCCAAATAATGTGCTATTTTGGAGGTTGACTTTTTGGCCCAAGACTACTTGAAAACATTTAAGAATTCAGTTTCGAGTATGGAAATACATGCCACACCATTCGCCAACACATACCACGTCAGCAGCATAAAATAAGTGTGATACAAGCGGCCTGTTTCTCGGTGTTTGAGTACCTTTAACTATGATTTCCAAACCCGCCAACTTCATAGCCACGTTCAATACCCCCATTGCAATTTTAAACAAAAGAGTAGAAAGTGTGTCTCCATGCTATAACCTATTCTTGTTCATGGTATTTCTTTAATCTTGATAAATTATTTGCTACATACAATAATCTCTATATAAAGACTTATTAACGTCTCATAAACAATGTATGTCATAAAGTTTATTATACAAGATATTATATATCTTACGTTATGTAAATGAACTATAAAATTCAAAGAAAATGCTTTCGCAACTTAAATCACTCAAGGCAAAAGGAATAATTCAAAGCATAAAATACGTAAAGAGAATCCATATGAAGTCATATTTAAGAAGTCATCATAATCTAGTTGAACCAAAATAAAATCTAGACTTATTAGTATATGAAGATATTCTGTGCAGATAGTTGATTGGAGGCACCAATTAGGGTTTGCAAAATTGAGTGTATAATGAACAACTTTGATCGATGCTCTTGATTTGTCCAGCTTTTGGATTCCATTTGTTCATCACCATGTATAATATTGTTGAAATCATTTGAATTGATTTCGCATTTTAATAGTAATTTGATGAAGCAATTCTTCAATAAGAAAATTAATCATTCTTAATTGTTCGGATCCGAGCATCGGTTTTTTCAATGGAAATCCCAGAATCGTCTCCTTTGTTTCTCTGATACAACATGCTGGATATCAAGAACAGTCATTCAAAGATTTAAGAACATCATTAAATGATCATAAGTAAGGGTTTAAGGAGGAAAAACATTATATTGATTCATTTAGGGATACGCAATAAACATATAAACCTAATCATAGATGTTGTATACCTTGAGAAAGAGTGCGACGATTATAAGTAACCAGTGTAATAAATTCTAACCTAATCTAATTACATAAAATATAAGTCTAGATTATATTTTTTTTATTTAACAATAATTACATACGTACAAATTTTACAAGGTCAATGACAAATCAGGCGTTACGAATTAATACATGAGAGCATAATTAGATTTAAAATATGGTAAGAGAACATATAATCTAAGAATTTGGACCTCTAATTGCATGTTAGATCTCGGCTTTTGCCTAACCATACATTCACGTAAAACCAATCTTCCGTGTAAACAATAATTTTACGTGGACCATACCTTGTTGTGGGCCATACTTTCACATACTGGAGCATACATAACGTGGAGCATACTTTTACATGCAATATACTTTCTTGTGGAAAATACGTGAAAAATCCTTTTATGTTCAAATAGCTAAGCTTTAACACACCCATATAACCTCAAGATCCTAACTTTATCGTTCCAAACGCAATAAATCTTCATCAAACAGTATCTCATACGTAAAAGTACATTAACATGCATAAAAGAGCATACAATTTTTACTAAAACGTGATAATTTCATCACCCGGAGCTGAAAAAAACCGAAACTTTGAACCTTTGCCCAGCTTCTTGCTCAAACATTTTCTCTTTAGAATACAAAAAACTACAAAGATCATCATGATGGTTACTACCAATTGATCCCTTCGTATTTGGGCAAAAACTTTTTTAAAAATTCCCATTTGCTCCTCCATAATTATTTTAATAATAATCATAATCAATTTTTTTTATAATATAAAATCTTAAAATTTGGAATGTTGCATGTAAACAAATATAATGGGATACATATTATGATAAAAGATGTGATTTAGACTAAGATATTAATACATGCATATATACTCAAACATAAGATAACAAAACCTACCATATATTGTGGTGCCGCAATGAAAAGAGTGCAATAAGTATTTGTTAGTTTTGTTAAGATGATGATAATAAACCCAAAACAGAAATTTATTATATTGGCTCATGAAAAAAAAACATATTAAAAATTACAATTGGTTGGTAAAACCCGTGTAATGTAGTTGTGAGTTTACGCGAATTTAGTCGATATACAACGCTACAACACTAGAACTAACCAAAAAAATTAATAAACAAATTAACATATTTTTAAAGAAAATTACATTCTTTTTAAAGAAAATCATACAGTTTAAAAAAACCACACACACATAAATTATTATCTTTTAGTTGCATACAACAAATTCCACACACATATAATCTCATGTATTGAGTATATGAAATAAATAACTCAAAAATTATCAAGCATTTAATTCAGAAGATATCACTTGTATAGTTTTCAAATATATATATATATATATATATATATATATATATATATATATATATGGAACTCTCTATGTATACTTGTGTGCTCCATTATCACTTTTCTTTGCCACTTAGAGATTCTTCTTCTCTTCTAGTAAAATCATTAAAAAATGTTTCTATGCAGAACTATTAGGGGTTCTGTCAAGAGCTTAATTGCTATAACACGATGGTGTTCATAAAATTTCATTAAGTATCCATCCAACATTGTGTGAAAGTTGATGAAATCCTATGAACATTCACCATGTTGTAGAAAATAATGAATTACTCCTAAAGGTTCACATCAAACTAGTTCAAACTAGTGCTAGTTGATGCGAGTTACTTCGGAAACAAACAGACTAAAGTCAAATTTATTTGGGGTATTCTCTCAATTCCCAAAAAGCAACGGGATCAAGTATGAGTTGTCGATCAGAACATATATGGATAGAACCTATAAAGGGGGCTCGAAAAATAAGTAATTTATGATGGGCTATTATCCTTTTTTTAGGTTCATTAGGATTCTTGTTGGTTGGAACCTCGAGTTATCTTGGTAGAAATTTGATATCTATCTTTCCATCTCAGCAAATCGTTTTTTTTTTCACAAGGAATTGTGATGTCTTTCTATGGGATCGCGGGTCTTTTTATTAGCTCCTATTTGTGGTGCACAATTTCTTGGAATGTAGGTAGTGGTTATGATCGATTTGATATAAAAGACGGAATAGTGTGTATCTTTCGTTGGGGATTTCCTGGAAAAAATCGTCGGGTCTTCCTCCGATTTCTTATAAAATATATTCAATCTGTCAGAATAGAAGTTAAAGAGGGTATTTATGCTCGGCGTGTCCTTTATATGGGATATAAGAGGCCAGGGAGCCATTCCATTGACTCCAATATAATAAAAATAATTAAATAGTGAATGCAATGGTCATCATCGAACACCACAAAATATTGTGATTTTATGTTGAATTTCGAATTCATTTATATGCATAGATATTTATACAATAATGAAAGCCACGTAACCTTTGGTGTTAATAAACTTAGATTAGAACGATTAGAATAAATTTTTGGAAATCATTTTTAAGTGCATAGAGATTAAAGTTCGTTTCCATCTTCAGACCCAAGTCTTTTCTTCATCAACCCAAATGTAATAATTTTTTAGCAGGGAGGCTTGGAGGGTGTACGAGTCGCACCATTGGCCGGGACACATAAGTTTCGGGGGCACACACTTTTTATACATATTACATATATATGTTTTTTGGTATTAAAAATAAGGTTATTAAAATGGTTTATAAGATACTTACATGCAAAGAATGGTTTCTTTTTTATCATAAATTGGTCGATAAAAGTTTTATCCATATACGCTAGCGAATAAAACTTTTTGTTAAGGCCTATGAGGGTTTTTATTTTGGCTCGGCCGAGGTATTTATATTCTCGGAGACAGCCCTGTTTTTTAGCATTACATCCATTTACTTCTCCAAATAAATTAACAATGGAAACACAACCTATAGAGATTTATCTCCAATCCAAATGTAGAGCCAAAACTACGATTTAGCCCCACTCCTAATTGAACCATGAATCTACCAAGTGCCTCCTAATGACTTACTTTTTGACGGGTAAGGTGCCCCAAGTACGAGTATTTGTATGAACTGCATAAATGATTCTAACTCAAAGAGATAATTTACAATTATTGTATCTTATCCACCATTTATCGAATGGAGCCGTGTTTATTGTGTTTAAAGTTCCAACGCCTTATCCACCCCGATGGAGCCGTGTTTATTGTGTTTAAAGTTCCAACGCCTTATCCACCCCGATCTTTAGCACGTATTATCCTTTACCACGCCATCCAACTTATCTTCTCTTTGTTTTCATTCCCATCCCATAGAAGCCATCTTCATTTAGTTTCTAGTTGCTTTACTACCTTCACTTGGACCTTGAATATGGAGAAATAGTACACTCCTAAACTGCCCAAACGATCACTAAAGGATAGTGTTTTTTCTTTCCACTCAAGTAGTTTAGCATCATACTTGTCAATCATAGGTTTCCAAGGTACTGTTCTGATTGGGAGGCCTAAGTGCAGGAAGGGGAGATTACCATGCTTACATCTCAGCACTAAGCCTTCCAAGCTAGTGTATTTTTTTTTTTCCATTTTGACTCCAAATAATGTGATTTTTTGGAGGTTGACTTTTTGGCCCAAGACTACTTGAAAACATTTAAGAATTCGGTTTCGAGTATGGAAATACATGCCACACCATTCGCCAACACATACCGCGTTATATGCATTAAATAAGTGTGATACAAGCGGCCTGTTTCTCGGTGTTTGAGTACCTTTAAGTATGACCTCCAAACCCGCTAACTTCATAGCCACGTTCAATGCCCCCATTGCAATTTTAAACAAAAGAGTAGAAAGTGCGTCTCCATGCTATAACCTATTCTTGTTCATGGTATTTCTTTAATCTCGATAATTTATTTGCTACATACAATAATCTCTATATAAAGACTTATTAACATCTTATAAACAAAGTATATCATAAAGTTTATTATACAACATATTATATATCTTACGTTATGTAAATGAACTATAAAATTCAAAGAAAATGCTTTCGCAACTTAAATCACTCAAGGCAAAAGGTATTATTCAAAGCTTAAAATCTATAAAGAGAATCCATATGAAGTCATATTTAAGATGTCATCATAATCTAGTCGAACCAAAATAAAATCCAGACTTATTAGTATATGAAGACATTCTGTGAAGATAGTTGATTGAAGACACCAATTAGGGTTTGCAAAATTGAGTGTAGAGTAAACGACATTGATTGATGCTCTTGATTTGTGCAGCTTTTCGATTCTACTTGTTCGTCACCATGTATAATAGTGTTGAAATCATTTGAACCGATGTTGCATTTTAATAGTAATTTGATGAAGTGATTCTTCAATAAGAAATTAATCATTCCTAATTGTTCAAATCCGAGCATCGGTTTTTTCAATGGAAATCCCAGAATCGTCTCCTGTCTTGCTCGATACAACATGTTGGATATCAAGAACAGTCAACCAAAGATTCAAGAACATCATTAAATGATCATAAGCAAGGGTTTAAGTAGGAAAAACATTATATCGATTCATTTAGGGATACAACTCATATGCAGATGCAATATATATATAAACCTAATCCTAGATGTTGTATACCTTGAGAAAGAGTGTGACGATTATGAGTAACCGGTGTAATTAATACTACCCTAATCTAATTACATAAAATATAAGTCTAGATTATATTTTTATATTTAACAATAAGTACGTACACCTTTTACAAGGTCAATGAGAAATCAGGCATTACGATATAAATACATGAGAGCAGAATTAGATTGAAAATATGGTAAGAGAACATATAATCTAAGAATTTGGACTTCTAATTGCATGTTAGATCCCGGGTTTTATCTGACCATACATTCACGTAAAACCAATCTTTCGTGTAAACAATAATTATACGTGGACCATACCTTGTTGTGGGCCATATATACTTTCACATACCGGAGCATACTTAACTTGGAGCATACTTTTACATGCAATATACTTTCTTGCGGAAAATACTTGAAAAATCCTTTTATGTTCAAATAACGATGGCTAAGCTTTAACACACCCATATAACCTCTAGATCCTAACTTTATCGTTCCAAACGAAATAAATCTTCATCAAACAGTTGCTCATACATAAAAGTACATTAACAGGCATAAAAGAGCATACATTTTTTTTTACCAAAATGTGATAATTTCATCACCTGGAGCGGAAAAAAACTGAAACTTTGAACCTCTACCCAGCATCTTGCTCAAACATTTTCTCTTTAGAATACGAAAAACTACAAAGATCGTCATGATGGTTACTACCAAATGATCCCTTCATATTAGGGCAAAAACTTTTTTAAAAATTCCCATTTGCTCCTCCATAATTATTTTAATTATCATCATAATTATTTTTTTTATTATATAAAATCTTAAAATTAGGAATATTACATGTAAATAAATATATTGGGATACATATTATGAATAAGAGATGCGATTTAGACTAAGATATTAGTACATGCATATATACTCAAACATAAGATAACAAAACCTACCATATATTGCGGCGCCGCAATGAAAAGAGTGCAATAAGTATTTGTTAGTTTTGTTAAGATAATGATAATAAATCCAAAACAAAAATTTATTTTATTGGCTCATGAAAAAAAACATATTTAAAATTACAATTGGTTGGTAAAACTCGTGTAATGTAGTTGTGAGTTTACGCGAATTTAGTCGATATACAACACTACAACACTAGAACTAACCAAAAAAAATTAATAAAAAAATTAACATATTTTTAAAGAAAATTACATTCTTTTTAAAGAAAATCATACAATTTAAAAAAACCACACACACAAAAATTATTATCTTTTAGTTGCATACAACAAATTCCACACACATATAATCTCATGCATTGAGTATATGAAATAAATAACTCAAAAATTATCAAGCATTTAATTCAGAAGATATCACTTGTATATTTTTCAAATATATATATATATATATATATATATGAAACTCTCTATGTATACTTGTGTGCTCCATTATCACTTTTCTTTGCCACTTAGAGATTCTTCTTCTCTTCTATTAAAATCATTAAAAACTGTTTCCATGAAGAACTATTAGGGGTTCTGTCAAGAGCTTAATTGCTACAACACGATGGTGTTCATAGAATTTCATTAAGTATTCATCCAACATTGTGTGAAAGTTGATGAAATCCTATGAACATTCACCATGTTGTAGAAAATAATGAATTACTCCTAAAGGTTCACATCAAACTAGTTCAAAGTAGCGCTAGTTGATGCGAGTTACTTCGGAAACAAACAAACTAAAGTCAAATTCATTTGGGGTATTCTCTCAATTCTAAAAAAGCAACGGGATCAAGTATGAGTTGTCGATCAGAACATATATGGATAGAACCTATAAAGGGGGCTCGAAAAATAAGTAATTTATGCTGGGCTATTATCCTTTTTTTAGGTTCATTAGGATTCTTGTTGGTTGGAACCTCGAGTTATCTTGGTAGAAATTTGATATCTCTTTCCGTCTCAGCAAATCGTTTTTTTTTTCACAAGGAATTGTGATGTCTTTCTATGGGATCGCGGATCTTTTTATTAGCTCCTATTTGTGGTGCACAATTTCGTGGAATGTAGGTAGTGGTTATGATCGATTTGATATAAAAGACGGAATAGTGTGTATCTTTCGTTGGGGATTTCCTGGAAAAAATCGTCGGGTCTTCCTCCGATTTCTTATAAAAGATATTCAATCTGTCATAATAGAAGTTAAAGAAGGTATTTATGCTCGGCGTGTCCTTTATATGGATATAAGAGGCAAGGGAGCCATTCCATTGACTCCAATATAATAAAAATAATTAAATAATGAATGCAATGGTCATCATCGAACACCACAAAATATTGTGATTTTATGTTGAGTTTCGAATTCATTTATATGCATAGATATTTATACCATAATGAAAGCCACGTAACCTTTGGTGTTAATAAACTTAGATTAGAACGATTAGAATAAATTTTTGGGCTGAAAACAAAAGGTACGATGTGATACTACTATTGACGTAATTTGTCTTCAAAGATGAAAGTTATCCATAACATGCTCATTGTTCATAGATTTATTCAATCTTTCAAAACTATGTTGAGATTGACTAAATACCATAAACAAGAGCAGGTTATAGCAACTTTTCTAAATATCAAGAGGCACCAAAAAAACAACACAAGTTAAAGAGCAATCTAAAGGTTGACCCAAAAGTAAATAACCCACTTTATAAATAGAAAAATGAATAGTAAACTTTGAATATTGGAAACATCCGTTTAATTGTATAGATATCAAAAAAATGAAAAAAAGAAAACCATCTCAAGTGCATTAATTATATATTTTCTCTTCCATTAAAAGAAGCAAACTGATATACCTTCATAGATAAAAAATATTTCAACTTAAAATAGAAGCATTATTTCAGCGAATACCAATAAAACATGATATGCATTATTTATGACGTGTTGCTGCAACATGTTGCAAATAGAACTTCGTAAAATATTTCACAAAGCAGACGAGCACTGACTAGTAACTATAAGTTAAAGAACTACATTTGTCACGTAATATATGTGAGGTTATCTTTAATGGGCATTTTATGATTTTAAAATTAAGCCACCTTCATATTAATATATGTTACATAGCGAAATTTACATGTTCAACTACATTTTTTTACACTTATGTAAAACAAGTTTTATTTATTGTTTAATGCATATTAGAATAAACAAATTAACTTAACATGTTGTTTGGGGAATTTTGTTGCTTTGTAAAAGCAAGTCATCTTTGAGAGAACATATAGAGGATTTTTAATAAAAAAAATGTTTCAGAGAGTTTGTAACTAGACCACTTTCGCCTTGGTTACTTACCTAAAACCTATTTTGTCTCTCGTCAAGTTTTATGGGAATAGTGGTTTTCTTTAGAAACGAAGTTATATTTGAGAAAACATATAGAAATAAATGATTTTCATAAGAATTTATAGGCTATAATATTAAATGACCATCATTATGGCATTAAAGAGTTAACTTAATTCATTTCTTTCTATTTGAAATAATAGCAACAAAGATACATAAAATAAAGACATAACTTCAATTAAGACATAAATGCTTTCACAAATACAAATATATTTCAAATAAATTAATAAATATGTAATCACTACACATCTTTGTATTTGTGAAAGCATTTATGTCTTAATTGAAGTTATGTCTTTATTTTATGTATCTTTGTTGCTATTATTTCAAATAGAAAGTAATGAATTTTTCTAAAATATAACTTCGTTTCTAAAGAAAACCACTATTCCCATCTAACTTGACGAGAGACAAAATAGGTTTTAGGTAAGTAACCAAGGTGAAAGTGGTCTGGTTACATAGTCTCTAAAACATTTTTTGTATTAAAAATCCTCTATATGTTCTCTCAAAGATGACTCGCTTTTACAAAGCAACAAAATCCCCCCCAGTTTATTTGTTTATTCTAATATGCATTAAATAATAAATATAACTTATTTTACATAAGTGTAAAAAAATGTAGTTGAACATGTAAATTTCACTATGTAACATATATTAATATAAATAAATGTGGCTTAATTTTAAAGTCATAAAATGACGGTTTAAGATAACCTCACATATGTTACGCGAAATGTAGTTCTTTAACTTATAGTTACTAGTCAATCTCGTCTGCTTTTGGAAATATTTGACTAAGTTCTATTTGCAACATGTTGTAGCAACAAGCCATAAAGAATGCATATCATGTTGTATTGGTATCCGTTGAAGTTAATGCTTCTATTTTAAGTTGGTATTTTTTATCTATGAAGGTATATCAATTTTCTTCTTTTAATGGAAGAGATAATATATAATTAATGCACTTGAGATGGTTTTCTTTTCTTCGTTTTTTTTATATTTATACAATTAAATGGGTGTTTCCAATATTCAAAGTTTACTATGCATTTTTCTATTTATAAAGTGGGTTATTTACTTTGGGTCAAAAGTTATAAAAAATAATTAAATAATGAATGCAATGGTCATCATCGAACACCACAAACTATTGTGATTTTATGTTAAGTTACGAATTCATTTATATGCATAGATATTTAGACCATAATGAAAGCCACGTAATCTTTGGTTTTAATAAACTTAGATTATAACGATCAGAACAAAATTTTTGGGTTGAAAACAAAAGGTATGATGTGATAATATTACTGACGTAATTTGTTTTCAAAGATGAAAGTTATCCACAACATGCTCATTGTTCATAGTATTTATTCAATCTTTTAAAACTATGTTGAGATTGACTAAATACAATGAACAAGAACAGGTTATAACAACTTTTCTAATTATCAAGAGGAATAACAAAAAAAACCAACACAACTTAAAGATCAATCAAAAGGTTAGTTATAATACTCTACAACATGGTGAATGTTCATAGGATTTCATCAACTTTCACACAATTTTAGATGAATATTTAATGAAATTCTATGAACACCATCGTGTTGTAGCAATTAAGCTCTTGACAGAACCCTAAAAGTTCTTCATGGAAACATTTTTGAATGATTTTACTAGAAGAGAAGAACAATCTCGAAGTGGCAAAGAAAAGTGATAATGGAGCACACAAGTTTACATAGAGAGTTCCATTTATATATATATATATATATATATATATATATATAATTATAAAATATACTAGTGATATCTTCTGAATTTAATGCTCGATAGTTTTTGAGTTATTTATTTCATATATTAAATGCATGAGATTCTATGTGTGTGGAATTTTTTGTGTGCAACTAATTTTTCTTTTTAACGGCCAACTAAGTAACGTCGTGTACTCCGTACGCGGCCCCCATTGGCTAAAGGTAGCCCGAGCCGGCCACTAGTCCGGACGGACGGAGCCCCTAGCGGTCCACCTATTGAGGGATTCACCGGATAAAACCCGACCCCCACACCCGCCAAACGGCACGACAGCGAGGAGCCGGTAAAACCGGGTGAGATCAGGACTCGAACCCTGGCAAGCCAAGGTCATCCCTCATATCTCCCATATAAGTTGGTGGTAGTGAGGTTTGAACCCCCTACCTCTCACTTATAAAGTGAGTGCTCTACATTAAACCACATCCAACTTATTATTTTTTTGAACGGCCAACTAATAACGCCGGGTACCCGTACGCGGCCCATTGGCTAAAGGTAGCCCGAGCTGACCACTAGTCCGGACGTACGGAGCCTCTAGCGGTCCACCTGTTGAGGGATTCACCGGATAAAACCCGACCCCACGCCCGCCAAACGGCACGACAGCGAGGAGCCGGTAAAACCGGGTGAGATTAGGGCTCGAACCCTGGCAAGTCAGGGTCATCCCTCATATCTCCCGTATAAGTTGGTGGTAGTGAGGTTTGATCCCCCTACCTCTCACTTGTGCCACAACCAACTTATAGTTGTGTGCAACTAAATGATAATAATTATTGTGTGTGTGCTTTTTTTAAACTATGTTATTTTCTTTGAAAATTATGTAATTTCTTCAAAAATATCTTAATTTGTTATGTATTGGCATTTTCATATTTGTTTTTTTGTTAGTTCCAGGGTTGTAACCTTTTATCGACTGAATTTACGTAGACTCACAACTATATTGCACGGATTGTACCAATCAATTACTTGTCATTTTTAATATGTGTATTATCATGAGCCAATAAAATAAATTTATGTTTTAGGTTTATTATACTTATTGAATTCCTATCGTTGCGGCGCCGCAATAAGGTAGGTTTTGTTATCTTATGTTTGTGTATATATATATGTACTAATATCTTAGTCTAAATCGCATCTCTTATTCATAATATGTATCCCAATATATTTATTTACATGTAATATTCCTAATTTTAAGATTTTATATAATAAAAAAAATAATTATGATGATAATTAAAATAATTATGGAGGAGCAAATGGGAATTTTTAAAAAAGTTTTTGCCCTAATATGAAGGGATCATTTGGTAGTAACCATCATGACGATCTTTGTAGTTTTTCGTATTCTAAAGAGAAAATGTTTGAGCAAGAAGCTGGGTAGAGGTTCAAAGTTTCAGTTTTTTTCCGCTCCAGGTGATGAAATTATCACATTTTGGTAAAAAAAAATGTATGCTCTTTTATGCCTGTTAATGTACTTTTATGTATGAGCAACTGTTTGATGAAGATTTATTTCGTTTGGAACGATAAAGTTAGGATCTAGAGGTTATATGGGTGTGTTAAAGCTTAGCCATCGTTATTTGAACATAAAAGGATTTTTCAAGTATTTTCCGCAAGAAAGTATATTGCATGTAAAAGTATGCTCCAAGTTAAGTATGCTCCGGTATGTGAAAGTATATATGGCCCACAACAAGGTATGGTCCACGTATAATTATTGTTTACACGAAAGATTGGTTTTACGTGAATGTATGGTTAGATAAAACCCGGGATCTAACATGCAATTAGAAGTCCAAATTCTTAGATTATATGTTCTCTTACCATATTTTCAATCTAATTCTGCTCTCATGTATTTATATCGTAATGCCTGATTTCTCATTGACCTTGTAAAAGGTGTACGTACTTATTGTTAAATATAAAAATATAATCTAGACTTATATTTTATGTAATTAGATTAGGGTAGTATTAATTACACCGGTTACTCATAATCGTCACACTCTTTCTCAAGGTATACAACATCTAGGATTAGGTTTATATATATATTGCATCTGCATATGAGTTGTATCCCTAAATGAATCGATATAATGTTTTTCCTACTTAAACCCTTGCTTATGATCATTTAATGATGTTCTTGAATCTTTGGTTGACTGTTCTTGATATCCAACATGTTGTATCGAGCAAGACAGGAGACGATTCTGGGATTTCCATTGAAAAAACCGATGCTCGGATTTGAACAATTAGGAATGATTAATTTCTTATTGAAGAATCACTTCATCAAATTACTATTAAAATGCAACATCGGTTCAAATGATTTCAACACTATTATACATGGTGACGAACAAGTAGAATCGAAAAGCTGCACAAATCAAGAGCATCAATCAATGTCGTTTACTCTACACTCAATTTTGCAAACCCTAATTGGTGTCTTCAATCAACTATCTTCACAGAATGTCTTCATATACTAATAAGTCTGGATTTTATTTTGGTTCGACTAGATTATGATGACATCTTAAATATGACTTCATTTGGATTCTCTTTATAGATTTTAAGCTTTGAATAATACCTTTTGCCTTGAGTGATTTAAGTTGCGAAAGCATTTTCTTTGAATTTTATAGTTCATTTACATAACGTAAGATATATAATATGTTGTATAATAAACTTTATGATATACTTTGTTTATAAGATGTTAATAAGTCTTTATATAGAGATTATTGTATGTAGCAAATAAATTATCGAGATTAAAGAAATACCATGAACAAGAATAGGTTATAGCATGGAGACGCACTTTCTACTCTTTTGTTTAAAATTGCAATGGGGGCATTGAACGTGGCTATGAAGTTAGCGGGTTTGGAGGTCATACTTAAAGGTACTCAAACACCGAGAAACAGGCCGCTTGTATCACACTTATTTAATGCATATAACGCGGTATGTGTTGGCGAATGGTGTGGCATGTATTTCCATACTCGAAACCGAATTCTTAAATGTTTTCAAGTAGTCTTGGGCCAAAAAGTCAACCTCCAAAAAATCACATTATTTGGAGTCAAAATGGAAAAAAAAAATACACTAGCTTGGAAGGCTTAGTGCTGAGATGTAAGCATGGTAATCTCCCCTTCCTGCACTTAGGCCTCCCAATCAGAACAGTACCTTGGAAACCTATGATTGACAAGTATGATGCTAAACTACTTGAGTGGAAAGAAAAAACACTATCCTTTAGTGATCGTTTGGGCAGTTTAGGAGTGTACTATTTCTCCATATTCAAGGTCCAAGTGAAGGTAGTAAAGCAACTAGAAACTAAATGAAGATGGCTTCTATGGGATGGGAATGAAAACAAAGAGAAGATAAGTTGGATGGCGTGGTAAAGGATAATACGTGCTAAAGATCGGGGTGGATAAGGCGTTGGAACTTTAAACACAATAAACACGGCTCCATTCGATAAATGGTGGATAAGATACAATAATTGTAAATTATCTCTTTGAGTTAGAATCATTTATGCAGTTCATACAAATACTCGTACTTGGGGCACCTTACCCGTCAAAAAGTAAGTCATTAGGAGGCACTTGGTAGATTCATGGTTCAATTAGGAGTGGGGCTAAATCGTAGTTTTGGCTCTACATTTGGATTGGAGATAAATCTCTAAAGGTTGTGTTTCCATTGTTAATTTATTTGGAGAAGTAAATGGATGTAATGCTAAAAAACAGGGCTGTCTCCGAGAATATAAATACCTCGGCCGAGCCAAAATAAAAACCCCCATAGGCCTTAACAAAAAGTTTTATTCGCTAGCGTATATGGATAAAACTTTTATCGACCAATTTATGATAAAAAAAGAAACCATTCTTTGCATGTAAGTATCTCATAAACCATTTTTAATAACCTTATTTTTAATACCAAAAAACATATATATGTAATATGTATAAAAAGTGTGTGCCCCCGAAACTTATGTGTCCCGGGCGATGGTGCGACTCGTACACCCTCCAAACCTCCCTGCTAAAAAATTATTGCATTTGGGTTGATGTAGAAAAGACTTGGGTCTGAAGATGGAAACGAACTTTAATCTCTATGCACTTAAAAATGATTTCCAAAAATTTATTCTAATCGTTCTAATCTAAGTTTATTAACACCAAAGGTTACGTGGCTTTCATTATGGTATAAATATCTATGCATATAAATGAATTCGAAATTCAACATAAAATCACAATATTTTGTGGTGTTCGATGATGACCATTGCATTCATTATTTAATTATTTTTTTTATATTGGAGTCAATGGAATGGCTCCCTGGCCTCTTATATCCCATATAAAGGACACGCCGAGCATAAATACCCTCTTTAACTTCTATTCTGACAGATTGAATATCTTTTATAAGAAATCGGAGGAAGACCCGACGATTTTTTCCAAGAAATCCCCATCGAAAGATACACACTATTCCGTCTTTTATATCAAATCGATCATAACCACTACCTACATTCTACGAAATTGTGCACCACAAATAGGAGCTAATAAAAAGACCCGCGATCCCATAGAAAGACATCACAATTCCTTGTGGAAAAAAAAACGATTTGCTGAGATGGAAAGAAAGATATCAAATTTCTACCAAGATAACTCGAGGTTCCAACCAACAAGAATCCTATTGAACCTAAAAGAAGGATAATAGCCCATCATAAATTACTTATTTTTCGAGCCCCCTTTATAGGTTCTATCATCGACAACATACAATTGGTTCACATACTTGCACACACGCCCGAAGGGGTGTACATAATTCATACTTACTTTTCATACATAACTATCCATTCTATTTAAAAAGCCTTCCGCCCTATAACCTCACAGATATTTTAAGGGTCTGGTCCCTAACATCACAGATATTACAAAGGGTCTAGTCCCCACCATCACAGATATTATTAGGGTCTGGTCCCTATCCTCACAGATATTATAAGGGTCTGATCCCTTTACTTCCTGCTACGGTAACATACCTGTCTCTACATACCTTCCATAACAACACGTTCAATATCCGAAGATCGTTCACGCGCCATCAACAATATCATACATACATCATATACATTCATCACATCATATTATATCATACAAGGCATACACTTACCACTTAAGGTAAGTGTATTAACTATCACATCGAGTATGCACACAGTCCCGAAAACATAACAAGGAAATCGGGCTAGAAACTCACCTGTATGCGGTTACATTCACCGTTAATGGTAATCCCTTTCTTCAGTTGTGCACGGCTGACTGTATAATAATTACGCGTATCAATTAACTATCACTACTCATATCATCTTTCTAGTCTTAGTTAATACCCACAACGAACGGGGGTCAGAGGGCAGCGCCCCTGGCAGCGGGGTCTAGGGGCGGCAGCCCCTGGCAGGGTCCAAGGGGTAGAGCCCCTGGCTGGGGTTTATTTACATTAACCGTCTTAACACATTTTTCACTAGGATTTTAATTTATTTCTCAGCGAACTTAACTTTTGACGAACTTAATATTAAGCGAATTTAACATTGGCGAACTTAATGTTCAGCGAAGTTAACATTGGCGAACTTACTGTTCAGCGAAGTTAACATTGGCGAACTTACTGTTCAGCGAAGTTAACATTGGCGAACTTACTGTTCAGCGAAGTTAACATTGGCGAACTTGGTAACAGGCGAACTTAAGGTGGCGTAGTTAGCAGCATGCGAACTTATCAGTAGCGAAGTTTAACAATGGCGAACTTAGCTTGAAGGCGAAGTTGATCAGCAGTGGTTACTGTTCGCTCTAAAACCCCTTAATCATAATCGTTTCATCACGAAATCCTTGAATGCGAGTTTAACCAAACCCGTAAACATTCTCATGTTCATTTTCGGATAAAACTTGACCCGTAACAGCATAAAGCATGAAACTTTAAGGCTTAAACGTTTAATACTAGATCTAGGGTTCATTTTACACGAGCCGCACATGTTTGCAGGTCTAACGAGTTCGTTTTAGCATCAAGTTCGCAACTTTACGTTTCATTTATATCCGATCTATACTCGTTCTAAGTTTCAAGGTTAAACGTTACTAAAAACGTAAACTTTAAGGTAAAAGACATACCTTTAATGCTCGTTCGGATCTCGTTTATCTTGGTTATGAACTCTCAATCTTGTATGTGGCTCGTGTAATAACGATCTAATCCCAACTAGCGTTCATTTGGACTCGGATCTCGCTCTCTCTCTCGGCGGCCGTAATGGTGAAGTGTATGTGTGTGTAGAGAATAAGATGGAAATGAATGAGGGTTTAGGGTTTTAGGTTGGTTTAAGAGGGTATTTATACCTCTTGAAGCCCATGGACCTAAAGCACATTACCATTTAATCCACCTTAATTAATCTAAGTCCATGATCCGTTCTTTACTCGATATTAATTAATAAATAACGAGAAATCACTAAACGTAACTTTCTTTATTTAACATTATAATATTTAGGATATTACAAGTTTAGTGTGTATGGATGTTGAAACTTCATGGAACTCCGCATTTTTAATGCCGGAATCTACTATTAAATTTAAGAACGATTGTTTTAACTTATTGGTAAAGAATTCTAATTGGAGAAAGAGCTTATAAAATTTTATGAAGCATATTTCCTTTTTTGAAAGATATTTTATCAAGCTACACTGAGATTTTCATGTTCCCGTTGCATGACTTCCAATGCTTATGTGCATGAGATATTTGGAATTGGCATTGTGATTGACTGTTTCAATAACCGTGATGATTTATCAATACGTTCAATGACACTTAATGTAAGAAAAGAAATATCAGAAATATTGAGGGATGTTACTAAGTTAACCATTTTCGTTCCTTGTCGTAGTTCTTGACCCAAGACGGAAATGAATATATAAGAATTTCTTGGTAAAGCAAAATATCTAGACAAAAGTATCCTCTAAAGCCTATAGTTAAATATGTGTACTTTCTTTGGTATTTATAAAAACTAAATGCCTCAAAAAGAAAAGGACTTTGAGGTGTCATCATCTACATCAATGACCATGGGAAGTTCTAATTCTTGTCATGTAATGAACATTGAATAACTCATGACAAATTTGTTTGAATGGCCATGAGAAGTTCACATACATCTTTGAAAATAATTAAGTTAAGAGAAATATCTTGTGGGAGATGTAGAACCTAACTATCCACAGTTTAACATATTAAAATGGTGGAAAGTTCAACAATGTCGATATCTCATTCTTACTAAGATAGCTCAAAACGTTCTTTCCATTACAATTTTCACAATTGTCTCTGAGTGGCTTTTAGCAAACGGGGGAATGAATTTTCTTAATAACAACCATCTTGGGAGCTGGCCATCAACACCGCTGACAAACACCACCCCCATGGAATTGGGGCCGACACCGGTGAAGAAATCGTGGGATTCAATTTTTGCAAAATGTTTATCTTAGTAATTAAAGTAGGTTAATTAGTTTTAGTTAACAACTAGTTTTTGTTAATTAAAAAGAAAAACAAAATACACAAGTTTGTATACATTTTTCTATGAGCATCTTGTATAAATTTTAACGAAAACGGATTTGTTTTGGAAAAAATTTGTTTTCTTGTAAACGACTTTACTTGGACCGGTAGGTTTGGCGAAATATATTTACGTAGTTATTCAAGTAGATTAATTAGTTTTTTGTTAACAACTTGTTTTTGTTAATATATATATATATATATATATATATATATATATATATCGAAAACGGCTCTGACACATGCTTGGACTTTGTTTATGAACATCCGGCATAAATTTTATCGAAAATGGATTTGTTTTGGAAAAAAAAATTCTCGTAAACGACTCTGACACGTGCTTGGACTAGTAGGTTAGGCGAAATTTATTTACTACTTGACAACGATGGGTACTCAAAATTTAATAGTTTTTTAACTTTACGTTTATACTTTTTAATTATCAATGAATGTTTTTAATTAATTTTAGTCGGTTATTTTTATGTAACATTAATATTACTTTTAAATATTAATTGGTGAATAACGGGCACATTAGGGAAATTGATGAATTCGGGTGTATTTCCTTGATAGAGTGGAGTGGAGTGGAGTGGAGTATAATGTAGCGCTGACGTGGCACAATGAGGAATTTGTGAATTGTGGAGTTTATCCCGTAGTCTAACTCAAAAAATGGTGGAAGTAAGAAAGCTCTAAGCTACAATAGATTAATCAATTCATAACGATTAACAACCGGATCTAGTTATATGATATGCGTAGGTGTGTAATAGGTTAATTGGTAAACGAAGTGTGTGAGTAAATTGGCAGACTAATAGCTTGGAGAGAAAATACTTTAACAACACTTTAATTATGCAGGCTGGATCATCCTAAATATAGAAGACGAATGTCATTCGTTACACATTCCGTAACGAATGGCCTTCATTCGTCTTCATTACATTAAATAACAAAATGGTATAGCGAATGACTCATTCGCTATACCTCATTCGTCAACATTCCATGTCGAATGGATACGTATCAATAACGATTAAGGTTCATTCGTTAAACATCCTTAACGAATGGACACGAATAACAAATTAACAATCATTCGTTAAATAGGATTAACGAATTACTACTTAAACTTTAACGAATGGTCTTGTAATTACTAAAATACCCTTACATAATAATAATAATAATAATAATAATAATAATAATAAATACACCCCCTCGTCTCGTGCTCTTTGTCTAAAACAAATCGCCCGTTTTGTTGTCGTAGTACTACCGATTAAATGACAGATGAAGATCTTGCGAAAAAGATCTTCACTGGTATTCGCTTCATAGTATTTGGCGGCTTTACTTTAAGTACAAGTTTTCTCCAACCAGTACGAGGATCAATCTCATTGATGCATTTCATGGTTGGCACCTGCAGTTTAAAGAATTTAAACCCGTGGTTGACCTCAAAAAGCAGATATTGATGAAACCATCCTGCTAATTGATTTCCACCACGGTTAATGAATGGCTGATTGGCAAGCGTCCGCACATACCACCTCGGTAGTGAGAGAACGTCAGTAATATATTGAAAGTGCTGAAAGTCGTTCTCCCACTTGACAATACATACACGCAACTCTGAATCATATAACCAAGAGAAGATGTCACCTTTGATTGTTTGCATGGCCTTAAAGGTAGTCTTTTGATTAGTTGTGGCACGTGCACTTACATCCATCCCATGCTCTTGATAAACATACCAATAGCCTCGATAATATTCGAGGTAAGGGATTTGTTGTGATCCCCGAACCAACCCTCAGCATCAGGATCCAACGAGCTTGACCTCTTTTCTGACACTTTCTCTTTCTTTTTGGTTGTCTTCTCAAGATGATCTTCGGCAGCTTTGACGTGTTCTTCAGTGAATGATGGAACACCCTGATCAACATTTGATCGTGTATAAAGATCAGGGTATCTTCTGTTGTCACATCTTCGATTTCAATCTCCTCGTCCTCATAAATAAACGATGTATTCCCGTGTGGAATACTCGTATCAAGCAGGACTTCCTCATCATTAAATACCTCAACATCTTCCTCATCCGCCAATAACTCTTCTTCATTCAACCCAAATAATAAAGAAATCTGATCATGAGATAGGGAATAATCAACAAACTCACCCTCCTTGATCTCGTTAGCATTGGCAGTACTCATCACCATCCCAACCTTATTATCCATAAATAGTATGGTGATGGCTTTGATCGACTCGATAGGCTTGACATTAGTAGTATCTTGATAAACTACTATCCTTTGCCCTCACCACTGCCACTACTAGTACCTGCAGCAGATGAACCGTAAGTTTGTTTCGTCTCACTGCCACTTGCACCAGCAGCATCAGGATCCTTATCAGTATCATCATTCTTCAACTTTTTCAACGGATCGTCTTCACATGTCAACTGAAGAATGATCCCTCCTGTTCCTTTATTTTCTCCCCCTGAGACATAACAATCTCACATAGTTTATGTGTCTCTTTCTGGCAGTAAGAGATATAACTCATCAGTCTTTGTTGATTCATCAACATCTGGTCAACAAATGAATCAAGCTGAGAAGCATGTCCATCTGCTGAGCTTGTGGTAAGACATGAAAGTTTGGCAGTATAGGTTGCACCCGGCCTTGTGGATGAGTAACTCTCATAAATGATAAGGCCGAAGGTTGTGTCGGCATCATTGTAGTAGCCGGAGAAGTTACCATCGATGTCACAGGAGGTGTAGGCATGGGAGATAGTATTGATTGAGGAATTGAGCCAAACCTCGCATCTGATGATGCAGTCGTCATAAGAGTAATTGTCGGGGTGCTAACAGTAAGCGACACCACCGGCCTTTGTTGCACAGACGACCTATGCATTTGTGGACCCATCTCCACACCCGAACCATGCCTAATCCGAAGCTTAAGCGGTTGATCTATAAGCTTTTCCTTGCCCTTGCGTTTACGTTGAGTAGCATATGAACTGGCTGCCTCAACTTCATCATGTCGTCCATCACCCCCATTTCCACCATTTCCACCCTCATCATTACCACCATCATTCCCACCTAGTCCCTCTTCACTTTCGGAATCCGAGTCATTATGGATCCAACGATTATTAGAAGAACATACATAATCAAAATTCACCAAATGACCAATTAAACGCTTGGTCCTTAGAAGATCATCTGGTGATTGATTGCGATATGTCTTCATTCTCTTCATCGTATCAGCCGTCATGTGTTCTAATTTCAACACATCATTTTGTAACGACTGATCAATCACCAGATTAGGAATCAAGTTTTGAATAAATAATTGCATGAATCATGGATACATAAGAAACTTGTTCCGACGATTCTTAACCATACAATTCTCCTTCGTATGGTAGAAAATAAGCTTAGATAAATTGCACGGTTTGTTCAATATAAAAGCAACGAAAGCGGATTGTAGCATTATCCGACATTCGTCATAACCACCTTTTCATCCCCCAAGGCAATGGATCAAAACGTGCAATAAGTACTTGTATGGGGCACACAAGTACGCCTTGTTATATTTGGAACGATCCAGGGCTCTGGTATAAAATAATCGTTGGAATAATCCACGGATCAGGGCTTTATCAAACTCACATAGCAGATCCATATTATAAGTAAATCTTAGCACCCGACGTAACACCCCAGGACTGATTGTGATAGTCGTCTTGTTGATCTCGGCAACGATCTGGTTCTCGGACTCTACATACTTAGCTGAATCCTAGAAAGGACGGATCACGCTAAAATGTATAGGAACCTTAGCAATTATAGCGTGGTAGATCCGGGATTGACGTAAAAATGCGATAATATCTCCAAAAACGTCCTGATCCTCAAAGTTATCCTGTACGAATGCACAAATATTGTGCTTCTTGTCATACGGTAATGCAGGAGCAGCTTAAGCTTGTTGTTGTTGTGCTGGAGGTTGTACGTGTTGAGCAGCAACTGGAGCCATAGGATCCTCTTGAATGTTATGTTGTGCTGGAGCATCTAGAATGATTTCGTCAGCCATTATTGTAGTCACAAAAACCCGAGTATTAGTAAAATCGAACTTAAATTTAATTTAAATCAAATTTCAATTTATACTTAATGACATTGAATTCTGTTTAAAATTACAAGTATCATTCGCTATCTCATTCACTATAACGAATGATGTCATTCGCTACGACGAATGAACTTATTCGTTATACTTACAATAATGAATGAGTCAATAGAGAAGAAGGTATGAACGAATGACTTCATTCGTGAATTATATAGAGCAAATGAAGGTCCATTCGTTATATAATCGCATGAATGTGTTAATTCATTATGCAAGTACAACGAACGGGTGCATTCGACTGTAGCCACGAATGAGCATCCATTCGCTGTCCATAACGAATTGCATCAATAATTATCAACTTTGACCCCAATCGTCAAAGTCAAAATTGATTGAAACTCAATCAATCAACATGCATATTGATAATCAATTAAACCCAATTCCATGATGAATCGACACAAAATTTGCATCATAGTACTCGTAATAATATCGCTTATTAACTACAAAACAATCGATAACACATACACCATGTTTTACTTATGCATTTAATTAACACATAAACCCGGTGAAAAGATCATCTAATTAACCTATGAAAAGTCCGTTAATTTTGACGAAAATCACAACGATTGAATCATCTAGATAAACGAAACAAGGTTTAATAAAGGTTGGGAAATTTGGAAAAAAATTGCCAGAGGTTTTCTAGGGAGGGTGATAATTGATATGAGCGAATGGGTCATTTCGTTCATCCACTGTTAAATATATAAGACAGATTTGCACGCAAACCTAGACACATGAATGAACCCATTCGTTAATTCAAAATAACGAATGGTCCACATACGTTGTCTCATTCGTAAACCCCGTTAACGAATCAGTCATAAGTTAGAACCAGTAACGAATAAACAAAGATTCGTTCTTCATTCGTTATTAATATTAATAACGAATGAGGTGAATGAACCCATTCGTTAATTCAAAATTAACGAATGGTCCACATGCGTTGTCTCATTCGTTAAACCGTTAACGAATCAGTCATAAGTTAGAACCAGTAATGAATCAACAAAGATTCGTTCTTCATTCTTTATTAATATTAATAACGAATGAGGTCATACGTTATCAGTGTAAGCGGAAGCGAATGAAGTTAACAAATGAATACATTTGTTATACCTTGTAAAATATGCATGACCATCATTCGTTATCAACAAAGAAAACAAATAGGTTCTATTCGTTATGAACAAATATAATGAATAGGAATTAGTTAATTAACCAATAAAGAAATGAATTAAATAGAGCATCGAAACGCGTGTCCCGGTGAACTTTACCTTAAGAACCTTACCACTCAAAGTAAGATGCAATATCTTAACGTGCTTTGCGTTCAAACACACATAAGTTATAAACAATTACCTTAAAGTCGAATAACTTAAAACAGTTAAATAAAAGAATTAAATAAAAACGTGGGAAAATCTTTTTGGTAATTTCTTTTTCAAATTTGTAACATTTAGCTCGAAAATTGAAAATAAAGCAGAAAATTAACTAAAAACACAATATTTTTGGATTTTTGAATTAAAACAAATAAAACAAAGACAAATATGAAAATTAGTCTAAGAAAGCAATACATATTTTTGTGAACTGTGCAGAGAAGCATATTGACCAAATCACTGTGACAATCGTCAATTTCAGGTTAACTCCGTTAACTCCGTTAACTCAACTCCGTCAGTTCAAACTTAAAGGTCACTGAATCTATAACGCACACCTCATTACATTTAAACTAGGGTTTAAATGACGCTTAACACTTACTACATGTGTAGTCTTTCGGGAATTGCACCGAAACGCAAACGAGTTGACGCTAACCATTGGTGAATAAACGAAAACCGTCAAAACAATAATTATGTAATAATTATGTGCTAGGCTTATGTGTTATGTGATAACATGTTATATAACGTTAACTCAATGTGCAAACTAAGTTAATTAAGTTAGAAAAGTAACATTTGGAAGTGGAGGGACCTAGATATAACATGATTATTATTAATAATATTATAAAACCCTAGCCTCTCTTTCTCTTCTCTCCCTCTAGACCGATCGGCCCTCCCTCCTATCCCTTTAGCAGCCGTCGACTTCATACACACACATACAATCAAGATTTTTCAAGTTTAATCGAAGATTAAGGTGCTAGGAAGGTATAAACAACTATCCTATGTATTTTACATGCTTAATTTTGAGTTTGAATGGGTTAATTATAAACCCTAAAATATGGAAATTTCATATATTGTGTTTATATGATCTTTGTTTGATTTGATGATGTATTGATGATGATTTAATAACTAGAATTGATATTGTTACATGTTAATTGTTGTGTCTTTATTTTGAGTTCAAACAAAAACCCTAATCATGTATGTAATGTGTAATTGATGTGCATGGATAGTGATTATGGTGTTTAGAATGTTATATGAATGATTTGTGGTCCATAGATAGTTAAATTGTTGAGTTTGGATGCAAACAGTTTCTGGACAGATTGTGTTGTTGATGTTTGATTGACTGTAACGGGGTGTAAATGTAAAAATTGATTGAGATTATTGATACTACAGTAAACTAGGTTGAGTCTAGTTTCTATAGAATATAAATTTGCAATTTATGGACGTGTAAAAGTTAACCTTTATAATTTTACAAAAACGTTGTGCAAAGCTGAGTTGTTAGACCTGCTGTTAGGTTGTTTTGTAAATGTAATATCTCATGAACTACGAGACCAATTGGGTTGGTTCCACTTCTGAAAGTTGACTTGTTGAGTTAGGAACCTAACCCAAGTGGTCTTGCATTTATTGGATTTTTCGTTTAACGGGAATTTCAAATAACATTCTGTTGCGCATGAATTTGACTGTTATGAGTTTGCTGTAATGATTTGATTATTGTAAGAAACCTATGTGGAATAAAAATATAATAAAATATTTTCTGGAAACCTAGGACATATATGCTTTTGTGATGATTTTTGGTAAATTAATTGTGATGCTATGATCGGTGGGATAGACTAGTTTTTTAAGTAGAAATTCTGTCGTTAAGAAACTAGTTGCTGAATTTTGTGAAAGTTGCATGAAACAACGTGATTGCTAATTTATTATCGTGTTTTGACCAAATTGCCCTTGAGGGGAATGATTGCTAATTAATTGTCGTGTTTTGACCAAAATGCCCTTGCGGGGAATAATTGTTAATTGATTATCATGATTTGACCAAATTGCCCTCGTGGGGAATAATTGCTAGTTAATTGTTATGTGTTGACCAAATTGCCCTTACGGGGAGTAATTGCTAGTGATGTACATTTTGAATACATGACATGTAAATAATTGCTCACACATGTAACGTATCACAAATACACTTGTTAAAGTCACACACGATTCACAAACGAAACACGAAACATGATGTGTGCATAGGTATTATGCCCCGGGTCTAGAGACTCGATAATATTCCGACACTTAGAAAAATCTCTTTGTTGTTTTAGAACGCTAGAGAGAGTTTTTCTGTGACGCGCATCTTGGTGAATTATTTTGGGAATACTTCGCAAACAGTGAGTTTCACTTACCCCTTTAAACTGTTTTAAACGCTTTTCACTTAGAGGAGATAACATACTCCGATAAACGCATTTAAGATTTTGTTAGTAAATTATATATCACTTGTAAAGGCTAAGTGGCAAACGAAACATTTGAACTCCTACACATAGAACCGGTTAATATTTGGAATAGCGAGTTACTGTTGAGTAGTACTACTGGGTTTGACAAACCCCACCCAACGCTAAACTCGACTGGAGGTCGAGCGGGTGTAATTTTGGCTAACACGTACCATGGTCTGGATGACCTGGTGACAAGGCACTTGATAAACGGTCAGCTTCGGTGTCGAACACTTAGCAATACTTGCTTTATAGGCTAGCTACCTATAGATATATAATTGATTTAACATTATCTGGTAACGCAAACGCAAAACGCTTAACGCAAAACGCTGAACGCAAAACGCTAAACGCTTTATTTTATACAAACTTGTGAACTCACCAACCCCGTGTTGACACTTTTAGTATGTTATTCTCAGGTAGCCGAGGCGGGCGCGCGGTATAGGATCATGCATGGTTTTTGAACATTCTAATATGCAAACATGTTTTAACTATTATTACTTGGGTTTTTAAGTCGTCCTGCGTGACGCAACATTGGTTTCTATGGTTTTACGCTTCCGCATTTAATTACTCGTAAATGTTTTCATGGTTTTAAAACTTTGTTTTTATGGTTTGATTATAACTGATGATTCCGATCCTGTTAGTTCACACCCTCTGACGGTAAAACTCCGTTATTAGATTTTGAGGGTGTGAAAATCACCCATCCATCTCAGTTTTATATTTTGGCGTTATTATGACTTGCGTTAATTCGGTCATTGATATTGTTGTCCACTTAAATCTTATAACAAACCTTCGAGTATTTTTGTGATATGATTTAATTTTCAATTAAGGCACAGAATATCAGAAACTATCAGCCCCTAATCTCGGTTCAGGCCTATTTGGCTTTTACCATGTCACCTCAACTTGACTTAAACCATTATGCTGCTGATCAAAATATAAGTTTTATAGATTTATAAGCATTCTAAGTTCATAATCCCCGCTACAAGATATACCCCCGTTATCAAGCAATACGCCAAGCTTCCTTTACATTGAGTGAGTATGCACGAGTTCATCTGTAGGCTTACAGACATTGTATCACCTGGGTCCGTTTTGTACTGTATTAAGACACACGCAAGGGAGGAACAATGTATGAGTAACAGCGGATTATGATCAACTTAGTAATGAATTTGTACGATGTACAGCAATGATCAAGTTTAATGACTTTGGGTTCGCTCTAAAAGCAATAATAAGACACATAAAGAGTCACGGTGTCCAGAAACCGGATGCGTCCCATCAATACAGCATTTGAGGCCATAAGACCATACAACGTTGAAGTGTTAACCATAAACTAGATGTATTTTATTTAGAATTTTGTTTTTGGTGATCAAACAGACATAAGGCTTGAGTATGACAGGCTATTAAATTTCTACCTTCATTACCGAAACTTTTGGAAGAGATTAACACATCTTTCAATTTGGCAGTTCTTTATGTTTATATCACATACTTTACCTTAACAGTTTGTTTAAAACCTATCAATGCACCAATGCAATTAAGCACTCAGTCTTTTAAGTTTATTTCTTTCTGGATATGAGACTAGATGATCAATGTACTATCATTTTCTATTTTTGCTTCAAAACTCATTTTTTAGGAGCAATTTTTTTTTATGTTTTTGTATTTTTAAAATATTTGAATGTTTTTTGATTTTTCTCTATACAAAAAGAAAATCACAATATTTTTGTACTTTCTCCATTTTCTACCCAAAAACCAAAACAAAATAAACTTTACAAATGGAAAATAATTATCCGAGCTTAAGGATATAAGCAAGAGTTTTTAATCCGTTTAAACCAAGCAAAAAAGTTAAAATGAGTTTTATCAATAGCTTTGGTAAACAGATCAGCTTTCTGAAAATTCGTGTGCACCTTCTCTGGATCAATTAATTTCTTTTCAAAATAATCACGGATAAAATGATATCAAATTTCAATATGCTTCGTCTTAGAGTGGTGCACAGGGTTCTTCATGATACGTATAGCAGTCGAGTTATCAGTAAATATGGGAGTAGTAAGAAACTTCAAACCGTAATCCCGCAAGTGTTGCTGGATCCAAAGAACCTGTGAACAACAACTCGAGGCTGCCACATACTCTGCTTCTGCATTTGAAGTGGAGACCATTGTCTGCTTCTTACACTTCTAGGAAATAAGTCGGCTTCCTAGAAATTGACAACGTGTTGTAGTTGACTTGAAATTGATCTTGCATCCTCCATAGTCTGAATCGGAAAACTCAGTGAGATCAAAACTATCATCCTTGGGATACCATAACCCGGTTTCAGGATTACCCCCCAGATAGTGAAGTATACGCTCAATCGCCGCCAGATGAGTCACTCGGGGACTCGATTGGTACCTGGCATATAAACAAATATCAAACATAATATCAGGATGAGAAGTAGTTAGATACATTAAAGAACCTATCATTGCTTGGTACAGGGATGGATCTACGGTATCCTCCAATTCATCCGGTAAAAAATTGTGACCCACGAGAAGAGGCGTCGAAAGGATTTTTCCGGCAGTTATCTTGAATCGGTTCAAGGCGTCGTTCACATATTTCTCCGGATGAATAAAAATTCCAGCATCAGACTAATGAACCTGCAACCCTAAGAAGAAATTCATCTCCCCCATCAAGCTCATTTCAAATTCCGTATGCACGGACTTTTCAAAATCCTTACACAGCTTGTCGTTCGTAGAACCAAATATGATATCGTCGACATATATCTGGACGAGGAGCAAATATTCTTCAGCAATCTTATAAAAGAGAGTATAATCCACAGTCCCTCGTTTGAAACCACTATTAGTCAAATGGTCAGCAGAGCTTTGTTCAATCCGTAAACACGGTAAGGGTAGGATAGTCTGGATCTTCAAAACCAAGAGGCTGCTTCATGAACACCTCTTCATGAAGTTACCCATTGAGAAATGCACTTTTGACCTCCATTTGGTAAACTTTAATATACTTGAAAGCTGCATTGGCCAAAAATATTCGTATAGCCTTCAATCGTGCAAATGGAGCATATACTTATGTGTAGTCTACTCCTTCTTGCTGATGAAATTCTTGCACAAGCAAATGTGCTTTATTTCTGACGACGACCCCACGATCATCCTTCTTACATTTAAAGACCCATTTGGTCGGAATTGGCTTCTTAACTCTATCAGGCTTGTCAATGAGATCCCAAACACCCAGTCGACTGAACTGTTTCAGTTCCTCTTGCATTGCTTCTACCCATGAAGAATCTTCAAGCGCCATACGAACAATCTTCGGATCCATATGAGACAGAAACAAAGTGTATTTAGCGAGATTCATGATTCCTATAGAATGCATATCGGCATATGCACACAAACATTAACATCACTCGTATTAGAAATTTGATGACGTGTTTGTACATCGACATCAAGATCACCAATGATATTGTCTTGAGGATGATAATTATGAATCCGAAGAGTCGGATTTCCAGGAAAAATAACATTATCAGTTAATTAGTAAGATTCTCTTCAGCATCATGAGATGATTCACCAATCTCATGAGTTTCAGGAAATGGAACTTAAGAGGAATCAACAAAATAACCATCATTCGATAAAATGGAAATAACATCAGATGTATCAGGAAGATCATGTTGTGCAACATCATCATAAATAGAAGTTGAAGACCTTGATGTTGAAAACAATTGATCTTCTAAATATGCACGCACCAAGTCTTCGTCAGGTTGATCAACTATGGGAGTAAACGAATTAAATAAAATCTCATAGTCAAACATCTAATCAAGACCCTTGCCGACAGGAGGAGTTGTATATTGTTGACAATCAACATGGTATCACTCTTCAACACAACCCGAAGTTAAATTGAACACCCGTTCCTTAGGCGATGAATAGCCCAAGAAATAACCTTCAATAGCTTTTTCCTTCAAATTTTCCTGAATCTCTATTCAACATGGTGCAAGGACACCCGAAAGGTTCCAAAAAATTTAAATTAGGTTTTCGATTGTTCAGTAGCTCATAACTTGTCTTTCGCAACTTCTTCACAGTCAGAACACAATTAAGCGTGTAGCAAGCAGTGTTTACCGCCTCATTCCAAAATTGGACAGGAAGCTTTAAATCTTCTAACATTGTTCTTGCAGCTTCAATCAGTGTTCGGTTCTTCCGTTCAGCAACACCATTCTGCTGAGGTACATATGAAGCACTATATTCTCGATGGATTCCTTTCTGAATACAAAAGAAGTCCAATATAGTATTCTTTAACTCCGTAACATTATAACCCCGAATACGTCTCACATTGTGTTTATACAGTGATTCGATCTTCGTGATTAAATTTTGAGGAAGAATAGGTGTCTGATCTTTAGAAGTCATAAATAACACCCATGAGTATCTTGAATAGTCACCAGTGACAACTAGACAGTACCAATCTCCATCAATTCTCGCACAATTCACAGGACCAACAAATCCATATGAAGTCGTTCCAGAGGAGTATCAATGGAATGAATTAACTTAGGTGGGTGTGACTTCTTCTTCTGTTTGCCCATTTTGCATGCAACACAGTGATCGGTCAGCTTGAAATGTTTCAGGGAAACCCCATCTACCAAATCATTTGCCATCAGATAGTTCATATTTCTGACATGAATGTGACCCATATGCCTATGCCACATAATCGAGTCCTTCTCAGTTGCTTGTGAGACAAAACACGTTTCAACAGAAGTCAAAGTCGATACCTTAGTACTCATATTAAGTACGTAAATATCATTTGACCGAGGAGACCGCATAACAATCATGTCTTCTGATTGACATAACCTGGTTTGAGTATTATGCACTCCTTGTCAGTAAATACAGTGGTATACTTCTTATCACAAATTTGAGACACACTCAACAGATTGTGATTCACTTTATCACAATAATTTACTTTCTCAAATGTAATACGACCATTTGACACATTCCCTTCTTTTGTAATCATTCCCCCAGAATTACCCGCGAAAGCTACATAACCCCCTTGAATATTCTTGACATCTGTATATTGGGTTGATGTTGTCGGTAATATGACGAGAGCATCCATTATCCATAATCCAGTTTTCACCGGATATAGTTTTGGATAAACTCTTCACACATAGGTAAAATGATTAGTTCAAAAAGGCAGCCCAGCCTCAGCCTTGGGCATCTTTTTAATTTCACTTGAAGAGTTAATTTTGATTGAATCCAAATGCGGTTTAGCTGCTTGTGAATAAGTCACAGGCCTTTTCGACTTTCGTCTCAAGTATGCAGCTTGAACAACATTTGTGTTCTCATTTTTACAAATTGGTTCAGTAGGAACAAACTTAGGTTCTAACTTAACATTGCTTTCATCAACATGAATCACCTTGCGTGGATTCACATTGGAAACACGATGTGAGTCTCATCATCACAAGACATGGGTCTCTTCAGAATTTCCTTAATCAAAGGAACTGGTTTGGATTGTTCTTTGATAAAAGGATGAATATTCTGTGATTTCTTCATTTAACAGTTTCTTACAACATGACCACGTTCGCCACATAAGAAACATGTTCTCATATCAACAAACGTGCGTTGTGGTTTGTCAGAAACTGGTGCAACAGAAGGTTGATGAAAAACACCAGGAACATGCACTTCCTTAAAGTCATCAAACGTAACAGATTTTTTTCATATAAAAATAAAGATTTGAACAATTAGAAAAACTCTGTAACGTGTCAATTCCAATTGAGTTAACAAATTGAACTTTCTTAGCAGATTTTAATAATTTTTTGGCTTTAACCAATGGATCTGTTGTGTTTGATACTTTGGATTTAGCAAATGCATGTTCAAGATCTTGTATCTTTGAGGTTTTATTGTTAAAGACACTCTCAACTAACTCGGGCTTGATTAAATTAAGCGGAATGTCTTTATCAATGAACACTTTGTTAAGACCTTTTAACTTAAGCACTCGACCAATGTTTTCATTAAAAGAAGCTGGATTGATGAAACGCATCAAATCCGCATAAGAAATCTTTGGTTTTTCTGATTTCTTAGCCTTAACCTTAGCTGATTTTGACTTTTTCACTTTAGATGTGCTTGAACCGTACACAACCTCCTCAAATTCTTGAGGTTCACATAGAATGTGATTTGAACGTGGAATGTTCTGGGATTGTGCACAATTTCAGGTTCAACAACATCTTCAATGATTACATTCTCAACAAAAACTTTGTTGCTTTGAATATGTGATTCTTGAGTTGAAGTTGAAACAGTAAATTTGTCTTCTTTACTTTGTTTAGGTTTCTCCTCATGCATGACTGGTTCAATTACAATTTATTTTTTCCCGCAAACGGATTTTGGGAATAGTCCTCATGAAATGTAGGAGGAACTTCAACAAAGCCTAAACCATTTTTAGAACCATTTTGTTTACCTGATACTTCAATGATTTCATTCAACAAAAATGACGAATTTCTAAACTTATCTAATTTACTTTTCAACTTTAGAACCTCATTTTCAAGCTCAATTATCTTAATTCTTTGTTTGAGAATTTCTTGAAATTGTTTATCATTAATGGTCACTTTCACCGAAAGTTCTGCTTTCAGATCATGATTACTTACAGACAATCCCTCAATTTTTTTCCCTATATCTCATTTGTGACTCTAAAGATTGTCTATATGTGTCCTTGATTGAAGCAAGTTCTTTCATTAGTGAATCATTTTGAGCATTAATTAAATCAATTTTAGACTTAACAGTGTCACAAACAGAACATGACACATTCTCAGATAATTTAACAGAAGAAGAACTAACCTCATCAACTTTTAGTCATGCATGTAAACGATGTTGGTTGCATATTGCAGGAATCATCAGAATCTGATTGTCTCTGGTTCATTTTCATATGGCAATCCGTTTCCACTAGCATCTTGAAAATTCTCAGTTTGCTCAAACATTGCCAGATTAGCTTGACCTCCATTGCCCAACAATCGTTGATTCCAATCTATCCCTTCAATTGTGAGTAAAGCTTGTGATCCTGCAGCCTTTGAAGACTATCCCCTAGAAGGTTTATCTTTCACCTCAGTAAAAGTTTTTCCTGAACTTCTGTATTGAGAACGGGGACCATTGTATTCCTTCTTTGGCTTATCACATTCTTTAGCAAAATGAACAAACTCTTGGAAGACAGTTGACCTTCAATTTATCAAAACCAACCCGTTTGTTTAAAGATGGTAAATCTTTTCCAGTTCGTTGCATAAACTTCTTCACTTTACGTACAATCATAGTCATGTTCCATTTGAGATCCATTAACTCTAGATCATCAGAATCAATCTAATCATAATCTTCATTAGTCAATTCACTTGTAGAAATCTTGCTACCCACCAAGTTTTCATAGGATGTCATGAAAGAACTAAGGAAAGCAAAATTCTGTTCAGCCTCCTCCATGTTTACATTTGGTGATGAAATGAAGACATTAGCAGTTGATCCACTAGAGTTGTCATTAAAGCCGGAAGCCATGAAACACACATTTGGATCACTATAGGAAGATGATCCTTCTTGTGAAGTTTGAGTAAGAAATGCATTAATTGGAGTTGCAGAACTACTCAAAGGTAAACAATCTCCATATAAGGTTGGGTCTTGAGTTTCTTTTGATGATTTTTGACATTTCAAGTCATACTCTTTATCTTCAATCTCCTGCATAAATTCCATTGCAGTAAGATCTTCATTCTTAAAGAAACTATTTCCTTTAAGTGGCATGAGAAACATCAAGTAAGAACTTGAAAGAGCATTTTTCACAGTATCAATCTTATCAACTTCACTAGGTTCCAACTTTAGCTTATTCATCTCAGTTATCAGATGATCGAATCTTGTAAGCATCTCTTCAACAGTCTCTCCTTTCAATAAGTTAAAATTTCGAAACTGAAACTTTAGCATCACCTTCTTACCCTCCTTAGTATTACCCACACTTCTCATTTTAATGTGCTGTAACAAAGATACACAAATTTTAATAATTCCCACTTTATGGAAAATATTGTCAGGTAATGCCATTGTTAATGTGGAATATGCCTTTGTTTCAATCTCTAAATCTTTCTTTTCTTCTTGAGAATATTGAGAAAAAGGCTTTGGAGTAAACCCAGTGGTTTCACTACCAACCATAGGTATCGTATAAACATCGTCAAGACATCTTGAACAGTCTTGATGTACATACCCTAGATGTGCTCGAAATTGTGGTTCCCATTTTGAAAAATCACTAGGCCACCCTTAGTGGGCGGCAAATCCATGCGACAAGGGGCGAGAACACCGCCCCCATGGGCGACAAAAGGGGCGAAAAGGGCAAGGGCGGGGGGTATTTTTCGTCGGGTTATGTTTGGTTTTTAATATTATTATATTAGTATGTGTCATCATCATCATCATCGTACTCAGTATATCCCACCAATAGCAAAGCTATGGTAGGGTCTGAGGAGGGTAAGATGTAGGCAGCCTTACCTCTACCCCATAGGGATAGAGAGGCTGCTTCCGGTGAGACCCCCGGCTCGATAGTAGTTTTGCATCAAGCCTTGGACATAAGGCACATAGCACTCAATCATCGGGACACCGGCTGATCGGTGCATGTACCCTTATCTTTCAGCTATCAACGCCACTACATGATGCCTGATTAACCATCCGTCACTTTTAACGTTATTTTCACGAGATTAGTAAAATAACGTCAAAATTAATGCAATTTCACTTTTGCCCACCCGAGGGTTCACACATATATACATCATATGTGCGCACCGCAAGCAGGGCTATATATTAGTATGTGTGTGGGTGATATATATACATATATATATTTATATATAGATTGGGCTACAACACCATGACACCCCTAAAACAAAAACCCACACTTTGCTGACTGGGCGCCACATGGCGCAAAACACCCCATTTTGTAGCCCCTCCACTACGCATAGCTTAAATTTAATTAAACGAGGAAATTTTGAATGAGATCCGATCTCAGCATCAAGATGTAGCATTTGTTGCATCAACACGTTTTGAGATGCCTGTGCGTAGAAACCAGCCATCTCAAAAGTATATAAAATTTAATACTTAAAGGTTTAAAATGAAAATATTTGTGACGAATGAATGAATATGGTAACGAATGGTGAATAGTGGCTAATGGATTATGTTAACGAATGGGAGTATGAATCACGTGAAGAATGAAACGACTAATGAACCTTAGTTTTCACGAATGATAATAATGATAAGGAATGGAGAGTCACAGATGACAAATCAACACCCAAATAGGTTAACGAATGGATAAACGAATATTATAATGGAATGAGTAACGAATGAACTTGGCACGAATGGGTTTTAGTAACGAATGAGGTCTTAGTAATGACGAATCGCGGATAACGAATCAGCTACAGTAACGAATAAGGTAGTTATTCAGTTGTAACAACTTTGACACATGGCACGAATTAGTTAGATCCTGATAGCGAATGACTACCAATCTTATAGCGAATGGGTGAATTCATCATCACGAATGATACTTATGAACAATCAAACCTTCAACAATGGAGTTTCAAATCTGAAATTTCCAGATCCAAAACGCGATTCGTACAAACACAAATCAATGGATTAAACACTCAATTCTCAATCAAATCTCACAAATAACCACTTAAAATGTTCGTTTCAATCCCGCGAACAAACCCAAACCTATCCGAACACACAATTCCAACCAAAACCAGTCCGAAATCTAAAATCCACCAAACAAAATCCTATGTTTCCAAAACCTACAATCTCAGTCCAATTCCATATCCAAACCACCACAATAACACAATTCAACAACCACAAAGATCACACTACCAAAACCAAATCGAATTTCAATCAATTCATCATCTAATTAACATCTCATCATGTTAATTCAAAGAAAAATAATAAAATCAACTTCGGATCTTCCATTAACACTCGAACAGTAAATTATCCAATCAATTCATAATGAATTACCTTAACACATACACAATCTAACCCGAAAGCTCTTATACCACTTAAGAAAGCTCGCTACAATAGGTTGATCAATTCATATCGATTAACAACCTGATCTAGTTATATGATATGCGTAGGTGTGTAATAGGTTAATTGGTAAACGAAGTGTGTGAGTAAATTGGCAGAGTAACAGCTTGGAGAGAAAATACTTTAACAACACTTTAATTATGCAGGCTGTATCAGCCTATATATACAAGACGAATGCCATTCGTTACACAATCCATAACGAATGGACTTCAATCGTCTTCATTACATTAAGTAACAAAATGGTATCCCCATTCGTCAACATTCCATGACGAATGGATACGTATCAATAACGATTAAGGTCCATTCGCGAAACATCCTTAACGAATGGACACGAATAACAAATTAACAATCATTCGTTAAACATGCTTAACGAATGACTACTTAAACTTTAACGAATGGGCTTGTAATTACTAAAATACCCTTACATATAACAATAATAAATACAAACGATTACAAAGACTCGAGACGACCAAAACCGTGCACTAACAGGAAGCATAGGTATGCGCACACGATTGATTTTGTGCTTCTAATAATAAAATTCTAATCCATGATACCGCCCTTAAAGCAACAAACGGAGGGTCACCGGAGCCGATGAAGCCAACGACACCGGTAACCGCAACCGGGTGTTTATAAGAAATCCCCAAATGATCCAGTTGAGCTCTGATAAGCTTACTTGTTTCGTATTCTTCATAACCCAGTTCGGGATTCTGGTGTATCTTTCTCCTGATCCCCACCATCCACTCAAACACTTCTTCTTTCTTCGCTATTTCAAGAAACTGTTGCGAAATCTCAGAAACCCCGTTTGTGATTTGAGGTTTAATAATAAGGGAAACAATCAAAATTATGGAAACCCACTTCGAAAAATTCATTTTGGTTTTGGTGTGAGTGTGTGTAAATAATAATAATAATATTAATATATATATATATGCGGATGCTGATGCGGATGCGGATTGGCCGGCCGTTTTAGCACCCTGGTCGTCTCCGCCGTATTTTATCATATATGTTACACAATTTCAGCACGTGTTTTGTAAGGTGAACGCACATCCCAAGTGTTTAGGTTAGCTGGTTTTATGGTAGGCAACCTCCGCAAAAAAATGAGTTTAAACTTCTCACTAGAGATGCATAAATCGGTTTAAAACTCAAACCGGTTTGGGTTAAAAACAGTCAACAAAAGTCAAAACCGGTTTATCATCGGTTTCGGTTCGGGTTGAAACCGGTTTCTTACCCTGTTACGAACGGTTTGGTTCGGGTTTTGACCGGTTTTTGCCCGGTTTTGGCTAGTTTTTGTTCGGTTAATCGGTTTGAAACCGGTTTTGGTGGAGAAAATTACAAACCGGTTCCGAACATGTGGTTTAAATCGGTTCCAAACCGGTTTTTACATTTTCGGTTTAATTATCGGGTCGGTTCAGCTAACCGGTTTGTTTGCCCACCTCTACTTCTCACCCCTTAGACCATGTGTAGTCATAACTCTTCACATTCAAGCATTATGCGTCACGTGGCGTCCGGTCAGAGTTATGATTTTTTACAAAAACAGGCTGTAGTCATAACTCTCCACCTCCATGCATTATGCGCCACGTGACGCCCAGTCACTTTTACACTTTTTGTTTTTTTTTTTATTTTTAATAAAAATAATCAAATAATAATAATATTTTATTAAATAAATTTTACATGAAAATAAAAAAAAAAACTATTCGTCGTTGTTGTCGCCGTCGTCGTCTTCGCCCTCTTCGTCGTCGTCGTCCTCGTCCTCGTCGTCTTCATCGTCTTCACCATCCAAAACCTGCAATGGTAGAGCATCCATATTTGCTCTTAAAGCAACAAACGGAGGCTCTCCGGAGCCTATGAACCCAACGACACTGGTAACCGCAACCGGGTGTTTGTAAGGAATACCCAAATGATCCAGTTGAGCTCTGATAAGCTTACTTGTCTCGTATTCTTGGAAACCTGATTCTGGTGTATCTTCCTCTTGATCCCCACCATCCACTCAAACACTTATTCTTTCTTCGCTAATTCAAGAAGCTGCTGCGAAATATCGGAAACCCCGTTTGTGAATTGAGGTTTAACAACAGAAACGATCAATATCATCGAAACCCACTTCGAAAGATTCATTTTTTTCATGTTGGGGTGTCAATTCGATGATAAAATTGGTTCGCAAAATGGGTAGGCATGAAGATAGAGTGTGTAAATGGCAAATTAATAAGCGGATTGTCAGCACGTGCTTTTAGGAAAACGCACGTGCCAAGTGTAAGGTTGAGTTGGCTGGCTGGTTTCATGGTGGACTACCTCCGCCCAAAAGTAACAACAATTTATGTTGGAAGAAAAAATGATTTTGGACTCCTTGAGGGCAATGTTTTGTGTTTACATCAAGGATAGATAGTCGTCATAAAAGATTCAACAAAGGTCATGCTAATTAAACACCACCATTAATTAATTTTATACATAAGCCATGTAGCGTTTTTCCATCCTGTCACATCATACATGTCATATAAAAAAACGGGAAATAGGAGACTAATCTCGATATTCTTTCCCTAGCAATTACATTGGTCATATAACTTTGTCAGGGTCATATCAGTTATTTTTGTATCAATCTAACATATAATCATGGGTCGCACGGTTGCAAAAGTCGCTAGGCGGACCCTAGACGGCCGACTGAGGAGTTGGGTGTACTCGGAGTACTCGGACATGGTAAATATAAAGAAAATTAGTTTTTGGATATTATATATATATATATATGTCGTATATCATAAATTTACTAATATTTATAACAAAATAGGTAAAGATCAATATAAATAAGAGAAATACATTTTCAAATAATAAATTATTCTAAAAATTGTTAGTCATTAAGTAAAAAAATGATATTTATTTTTTAATATTAAAGAAATACGAGTTATGTTTTATTTTTTTAAGCCAAAATCGGCCCAAGTTTACCGATTAGATGCGATTCTGACTAATGTTGACCACCTTTAATCAATTCTTAGTAACTAGGCGGAATTAAAGAAACTCGCCTCGGCAACATACCTTGTAGCGAGTACTCGGGAAGTACTCGGCCTTGGAAACCTACTTTTACAATATTGATGGGTCGTATGATTTGATGAACACCACCTCAAACAACCCATATCTCCATTTTCAGCAATATCATACCAACTCGTATGACCATTTTTTGCATGTCACAAAAACTTAATGGAACAATAGTAGTGTACTAGTGTGTCAGTCATGTTTTCTATAAGCAACCCCTTTAATAATTATATAAACAACGATTAAATATGAAATATATTTTTATTTTTATTGTGTGCTCCATGTGAGCAAAACGGATAATATTGATGATACAAGATCTTGGATGTTATAAATGGTATCAAACTCACTCATGTGCTGCTTAAAGTGTTGGGGATAACATCGTCGGTACAATGAGTCTATAGGAGGCGATTGTAACATCTCTAGGCAAATCTAACATCAAATATGTACACGTTGTGGTTATGTTAAGCATACAATTGCTCTCTCAGTAAATTAAATAATGCGTGCATGAGAAGGTTTTGTTAAAGTGCCAAGCTAGTTGACATACTTTTGAATTGATAAAAGTGTTGCTTTGTGACAAGGATATTTGAGCCGCTATAGACACCTAGTGGAAAACTAGGCATAAAATGTTTGACGACAAATGTGGATTATGGTTCTTTTCAGACAATTTGTTTAGTTTGTTTTAAAACACAATGCTTATTTGTAAACTCAATAAATCATTCGTCCAGCTTGTGAGTGTACACAAGAACAAGTAAACCGGCCAACATGTTTAGAGAATATAGAAAAGAGAGATTTTATCGTGTATAAGAATCTAGCGATTATAATATGTATAAGTATTTATAATTATAACTAGCTTTAGAGCTCGTGTGACACACGTGACGCTTAAAAGAAATACAATTAAGCTATAAAATTAAATGATTAAGTTTAAACTAATAAAACTATATTTTATCAAGTTATATGGTTTTATAAGTACAATTTATATTTTCTAATCGAATATTCATACGAATACGTGGTGGATTGTTACACGGCTCCTTCGTAATCACAAAAAACACGTACCTAGTGATTTTATAAGTTTTAATTATATTTTTTAATGAAATAACAAATTCTAACAAAAGATGATAAAATGTTTCATTAATAATGACATAATAAACATCATATATAAAATTAGCATGAATAAAACATGCTTGTACAATAGTTTCGAAAGAGATAGGATCCATGGAGGTTGAATTAGAGTTGCCACTTTTACTTGAAACCCGACACGAGAAAACCCGAGCCCGAACCAAAACTAACTTGACCCGAAAAACCCGAACCCGAGAAAATGCCAACCAAACCGGAACCTAAGTAATCCGGGTTGGTTCTTGGGTTTGATGTCTAGGTTTTGGGTCAACATGAAAAACCCGAATAAAGTATTTGTTTAAAAACATAATATTATTATTATTAGGTATGTACACGTACAGGGAACACTCTATGCATTCTACTTGTTCTTATTCCATCTATTATAGTTGATCGACTATTTATTGTTTAAAAACATAATGTTTATTTTATCGGGTTATGTTTATTCATTATTTGGTTATTTACATAAGGAATAAAAAAGTGTGCGTTGCTTTAGTTTTCACGTTGTGACTTTTATTTACTTTATTATTTACATTTTGTTTTGTTAGACACCCGAAACTCAAGTAACCCAACTTGAAAAACACAAACTCATACAACCCTAACCAGAAAAACTGTGACAGATTTGGGTTGGGTTTCGGTTCTAAATTTACAACTTTGAAACCAGAAGAACCCGACCCAAGAAACCATAAACCCAAAAGGCAAACTCGGAGCACCCCTAGGTTGATCCTAGCATTTTACTAAACTTTCGAATATTTGTTATGATTCGTGCTAAAAATATAAGAAATTGGCATAATCGGAAAACCTCATATACCAACTATTTGTTATGATTTGAGCTGATTAAATGGGTTTGGGTTAGTTGCTCCAAAAACCGTTGTTGCTAGTTCGGCTAAAAAACTACGCCAAAACCAGCCAAATCAGACCGTAAATATCCCATAAGTATCTTATGTAGGAGAGAGAAATATTGTACTACGTAATCGTTTTTGTATCACTTTCAAATAAATATATAAATATGGTATAGCGGTTCTAAACATATTAATTATTATGAAATGAACACCCCTTTCTTTCTTGACCGGTCAATCTAGATACAAGATTACATGTTCTCTTTCGGATTAGTCTTTTAACAACACAAAATTATGACCAATAAAGAGCTCGAAAGGCTTTTCATTTCACCAAAGCTCACACAAACTCTAATATGTGTATTAATGTCTTTCAGAAATCATATACAAAAAATTATGTCATCATATTCTCGCGCATATTAGAATCCAAAGTAACAATCTTTTTAAAGAAAAATTTATTCAGTTTTATGATTTCACAAAATGGATGTGAATTGGTGATTTAACAACCAGATTTAATTTTCAAAAGAGTATACTCAGAAACACATGTACGGGCTTGTTCTTGAGTTTTTTAACCAAGGAAAGAAAAGGAAAGGAGAGCAAAGGATAAGAAAGGGAAGAGAAAGAAAGGAATTTTTTTTTAATTATGTATGTTCTTGAGTTGAAAGGAAATTAGAGGAAAGGAAATGATAACTATGTTAAAAAATAGTTATCCTTAGTAATCATCCCATTTTTGAAAGAATAACTTATTGGAAAAATATATTAATTTAATCATTCCTAATTCCTCTTACTCCTTTCCTTTCCATCCTAAAAAAACTTAAAAACACCCACTTTTTAACTATCTTCCTTTCCCTCCTTTAAAAAAACTCAAGAACAGGGCGGTAGTGATCCTTGGGTCTAGTTCAGCTTGGCCTTATTCCTCTTTTACTAAAAACCCAGTTCTATCGCCATTACCTGTCAGATTTACAAAAATTTCACCACAAAGTTTGGTGATGTTTTTAACTAGCTTCCGAAAAACACATGCCTTTCAGTTATTTTTCTAGAAAAAGTAAGAAGATAAAGCTATCAACCCCCATTTTCTATATGATTTGTAAAATCCATAAGGATGCGTGCAACCTTTGGAACAAAAACAAAAAAGCATGCGAAGATTATACTTTTATCCTTATAGCTCATGCAAAACTTGTCTGTACGCTTACATTGCCATGTCACAATTCAAGTGGCTAGATAGGCACATTGGGTTGTGACATGGTATGTAAGGACAAGGTTGTGGGTATACAACTCTCACATGGGCTCCAGTGAAGCCATCATGCATGTTTACACTTTTGTTCCGAAGATTGCACGCATTCATACAAATGAATGCAAATCTTGTTCTGGGTCTGATGGACTGTTTTTGTCATCTTGATCTAGAATGACAAGGTCTGTAGTTTACAAAACAATGAAAAAAAAAGTTGACTAGATAGCTTCGTAGATATTTTTAAGCATAAAACAAACTGAAAATATGTGCTTTTCATATGTCGATTCAAGAGTTCCCATCAAACTAACGAATGAAAGATGTATATCTAGCTACTGAAGGTGACGGAAATTGGTTTCCTGTAAAAGGGGAGATAAAGCCAAAGGTGAATCATGAGGAAGGTGATTGAGCAAAAACTAAGTATACTAGACAAATCACTAACGGAGTATGAGGAAGAGATCCAGTGCATGCATGACCATTCTCGGTTACAAGGAAGCAGAGTTTTTAAGCAGAGTATAACATCATCTTAATTCTCAATACAGAAAATTTCAAATACACTCACAATCACCTCTTTCTAAATAGCCACCAACATAAATTCACAAAGCAAATCTCAAAGAATCACAAGTGCAATAATCATTTTCAGACATATACGAACTACAAAGATGCTAAAACTACACAAGCTACATTTTGCAGACAAACTTAACTTCTTTTTAATAATCAGTTATTGGATTTAACTGCCATGTATTATGAGAGCGTCTATGTCAGATTTGACTTTATTAAAACAGTAAAACATCTTAAAATTTCCAGTATCATGAACCATAACCGACTATTATCTGCTATATGAAATCATATACAAAATCCTGACAACCAACCTTCATACTTAAGATATCTTTACAAGAATCAGGTTTTATCAGAGACCATATAGAATGCAACAACAGAACATGGAAGCAATAACTAAAGATTTTTAGAACAAAACCCGATCATAACAGTATAACACATGTCCAATGGTAGAAAAAAAATGTCGCAATGCACAGGAACAGTTTTTATGGTTTAAGATTTGATCAAGCACTTGCAGACATGAAAGTTTTCAAGTCAATTACGTGTGAACATGATCCAGCACATAACAAACTTAAATGGGTATACACTGTAAAATTTTTGACATATGAAAACCAGCAACCAATCTTCTACTTTAGATATCTTTACAAGAATCACATATTAGCAGAGACCACATAGTATGCACTATGCAGCAACAACAACAAGACATAGAAGCAACAATAAAAATGATCAGAAAAATAAACAGAATAATAATCTTTGCTCAATGCCAGGCCAAATGTAGCAATGCACAGGAACAGTTTTTACAGTTAAAAGACTTATTCCAACATTTGCAGACATAATAGTAATCAAGTCAATTTGGTGTTAACCATGGATTTAAAAAGCACGTGGGACGCGTTTTGATCCCAAAATCCAATGTGTCTATTGTGTATGTGATGCACTCGTTATTGAAAAAATAAGTACTAAAAACTAATTATAGATTATATTAACACTAAAATATCTCATCATCTTTGTTCAAAAACTCAACCTGCTCCCCAATCAATAGCTAAATTTGTTCAATCAGACTTACAATCTCGAAAAACTTAGACCCATTGCAATCATCGGTCTAATTTTGTCAAACACAAATCAACCGTAGCGATATGATCTGATCGCAATTCACAGCCAAGGTGTTAAACATGATCAAGCCCAGAGCACATAAAAAGCTTAACTAGGTATAAATTATAAAACCATAACATATAAATCCAAACAGTAATATCACATATATAGGCATAGTCATAGTTTATAAACACATCCTTGACCTTAAACATAGCAAGCACCCGCGTAAATGAAACACATTACAATAGATTTAAAGTTTGAACCAGTAAAATATACACATTTATTCCAGTTTCGCAGATAACATAATAAAAAAACAGACACCACTTATAAAAACAGTTCCAGTTCCATTTACCCGCGCGCTTTAAGTTCCGCAAGTCTCCTCGACAGATCATCCTCGTCCACCTTCTCCGCACTCGTAATCGGCACAGCGTGCGCAGCCGGCTGCGGCAGCCCAACAGAAACCTCCAAGCCATAATCATCAGCCACCTGCTGCATCAAACTATTAACCTCGCCTTCGGGAGTACTCAACGACGTGCTCCCGGCCATCGAACTCTCCATAAACTCAGCCTGCACCTCCATGTTGACAAACTGCCTCTCGAATTGGTCCATGGTCTCGGACATCTTCTGCAAATTGCCCGTGGCAAGGGTGGACTCGAGGGATTTGACAATGGAGCCCATGGACTTGCTGATGGTGTTCATTTTGGCCTGCGTGTCGAGGCGGGCGACAACGGCGTCGAGGCGGGAGGATAGGCGGAGGTAATTCATCTGCTCGTTGCGTTTGCGGATGGCGTTCTCGGCGTAGATGCGTGCGCCGTCCATGTTGCCTTTCTCGATGGCTTTTTTAACTTTGAGTTTTTCTGATTTCTCGTCTTTTTCGCATTTGCGGGCTTGGCGTTGGAGGCTTTTGGCGGTGAACTTCAGTTCCATGATCTGGTTCATTAGCTTCTCGGCTTGACCCATGCTGCCTCAATTGATTGATTGTTTGGGTTTTTGTGAGCTAGGGTTTGTGGTGATTTGGGGGTTTCGGTTTCAGCGTGTTTGTTAAGGAAACGGAATAATGGGAATGGTAATTTGTAGGGATGGTTCTGAAACCGTGTTATAATAAAGAAAAAACCGTCGGTATTGGTTATGACACCGAAACTAAACAGAAAAAATCAGCAACGAATAAAAACAACCTGGTATCGGTTACGTTCATTTTGGTACCATAATTAAACAAATAAAAATGAATTCGTCAAATTAAGATATAAAAGATTAAAGTATTTATAAGAACAATTATTCGCTCGGTAAACCCGGGAATTGGTAAAACCTGAGCGATACGGCAGCGGCTCGACATGAAACTTTCGTTAAGATGCTTTGTACACATCCTTGGAAACTCATATTCGGAAATGAGTGAGTTCATGGATCCAACTAAATGTTTAAAAACATCAAAGCAGATGGTTAAAAAAGAATAGCCAAAAAGTGAACAACGTGATTCGAACCCCGAGGAGAAGAGCATTCCACATGTTTGATATCCTACACGGCTACACCTAATCATCAGAGCAATGGATCAAGTTTGTTGACTTTTGGCAATTGCTTCATTTAAACTTCTGAGTAATATTCCAGAGAGACTATATAGCACCGACATTCTGCTTTTTTATCTTATATATAATATATCATAGAACTATTTAACATAAAGTTTGTTTATGTTTGTTTGGTTAATAAATGAACGAAAATGAACACTATGTTTCGTTTGCTCATTTACATTTGTTTATGCTCATTCATATATGTTTGTTCATTTGTGTCCGAAGTATGTAATTATATTGATTTTAAAAACAAATAACCATGTTAAGTAAATAAGAACCCAAACCCAATCTACTTCCTGCTTCAACACTCTAAAAAATAAAAACCCTAATCGCCAATTTGGTTAATGTTCATTTGTGTTCGTTCAGTTATCTTCGTTTGCGTTCGTAAACTACTCGTTTAGATTTTTATGAACTAACATAAACAAACATGTTCATTAAAATTTTTAAATGAACAAAAATTTTCGTTTGATGAACTCTTCGTCTAAAGCTATATGCTACATTTAAAATTGACGTTACAACTTACAAACATGAACTTTAAGATTTTGTTTTACTAATTCGATCGTTTCATTATTGAAGATAAAGAAAGTACAACAGGTTACCATCAAAACAAGTAACATTTCTTGTCATTCTTGCATATCTTTTTACCATGAATTAGTGCCGGTTTTTTTAACCCGCCACGTTCTGGCCTTACCTATTATCGGCTCACTCACGAAAATCTCTAGACTCGGCCACAGAGAAAAAAAACTCTTTGACCCGCCACCGAGACCGAGCTCAGGCCAAATTGGTTAGGCCATACCCAACATTTCATACTAAGTTTTAACATCAACAAACCCATAAAACAAAAACAATAGATGCACTAAAATAAGCAAAAGTTTACTTAATAACTCAATAATAGTTTAACAGACATTTAAAACCCGAGAAGGAATACATCATCTTAGGTTACACCGTTCCTATACAAAAACCTCAACCCTTCACCGAACCATGGCCACACCGGTATTATATAACCAGGGGCCGGCGGTCCACAAACAAAATAACTTAAATGACTTAAAATCCCAACGTTCTAATCCTACACACCCACCATCCACGACCCGTATAAATAATTTCATCGAGCGGGACCCCCATCATCCGAAGTAAAACCCAATACTGCATTTATTCTACCAAAAACAACATTCAATGGAACACAAGATACATCGGGCCTTTTAAGCATCCCGCTTTCACTCGCTCTCTTGGAACCCGTTAATGAAGATAGCTTTCGGGTTTTCTTTTTAGATAAAGGCCCGTTTTTTCTGACTTTTTTGGAAGTTTCTGGAATCATCTTGACATCCCCGTTGACCCCACCTAACTCGCAGCTACTACTAGGTAATTCGGAACTATTAAACGAAAGATCAAAAAAAGCATCGTTAACTACCTCGACTTCAACCGAATGGCCCGTTACTCGTTGGCCTGTAAGGTTACTCGCAAGAGATATGTATGGGATATGCCGAGGAAAATTGTCCGATTTAACCTTGATACTGATATCATAAAGGTAGCCCGCAGAACAACGCTGATGAATAGACATGAATTTTTGTGGGGCTGTTACCTCAACCGTGTCGTCAGCTTCTCTCGGCTCGTCATCTGGGGTCAAAAAACTCATGATGGGTTTTGTTTTGCTTTTATTTCTTGATTTTCTTTTGCCTTTATGCTGCCATTTTGAACTACCATTGCTATCGATTATATGGCTTATGTCAGCACCTGAACAGATATAACCGGATTCTTGGAATTCATCTGGTACCACCGATACGGTTTCAACGGGGGTACTCTGTCCAGACTGAGGTTGGGTACCGACCAGGCCCGTTTCAGGTTCCAATGCAGGAGAAGAACCTGGTGAGTAAAACATTTGGCATCAGTGCAATGAAACTAATTTATGTACATAATGATTAGTAAATGATCAAGTAAGCAAAATTACTTTGTCCAAAAATTAAAAGCTAATTATAGCAACTTTAAGTCAGAATAATCAACCAATACCATAATGTATTGTGTGGATGGCAAACTCTGATTATCTAAGCAGCTTATGATAAACTGAGTATATAAGACTTCCTAACTTACTGTTCAATATATAATACTAAAACATAATTTATTCCAATCAACTATAATAAAAATTTTATTAACAAAAACTTTTATAAATTATAACTCCAGCAATCATATTAACAATAAAGGTATAATGGTCATAATAACTTGGACTTTGTTAAAATAGTTATAAAAATTTTAAGTTCGAGTAATGGTTCAAGACTTGAACAAATTGTTCAAGTGTCTCCAAGCGATAAAAAATTTTTTCGTGAGTTTTAGGCAAATAAATTGTTCTTCTTATCCAAAACTAATGACTTGACACCTATATAAACAGATAATCAAAATCACTTAACAAAAAGCATTAAAAGCTAATCTTACCCATTTAAATTATGATAAAAAAATGTACAGAAATAACAATACCTGCAGTTTGCTTTTCTTCTTTAATAAAAGGAACATCAAACAACCTTTCGGAAGAATCATCAGTTTTTAGTAACTCAGAAACACTAGAATTCTCATTTTCTTTCTGCATGTTAGCGACATCACCCATACTATCAGAAAAACTTCCTTTTACTTCATTATATTCCATTTCCCACATTTCAGCATCAGGAAAGCCCGACCCGTTAAGATCCGCGAGTCCTTCACACATAATGGGAATCGTTACCATCTCAGTTCTCTTCATAACTTTAGTCAGCTGACAACGACGGCTCTTCTTCTTTAAAAAATCATGAATGTGCACCACTCGGGTCTGCTTTTTCTTAAGTGGCGAAATTGCCCCTCCAACACCAAGGTCCTCTAATCCTCGCATGCGTTTTTTACTTCCTTCTGCTTCGTCATCTTCTAACTCATTTGGAGTCTCCTGCCTCATACCCTCTGAAGAATCATCTGGTGAAGCGGCGGCAGGTGATAGTTCCTGTGGGGAAACTGAGATGAAATCCAGGCCACTCGACTTATCAGATACGTGTTCGAGATTATTATTCTTTGATAACTGAGAATTTTCAATCTCTAGCGCGTGACGAATTGCATCCTCCCTACGCGCATATCTTGATGTTTTACCGCAGTTAATACTAGCAGTAAATTTTGCTCTTTCAATGCATTCGTCATATTCACCACAGCGAAACGCTTTTACACGTTTAGACTTCTCAAGATTATACCAGTCCCTGCATTATATATACGCATACAAACATTTGCTTGAACTTAGATTACTAAAACTTTAAACATGTTTAAAAAAACTATTATTGTTAGAAGATCCAATTTTTGTAATGAACGAAACTAGAAGAACATAAACCCTTGAATATGTTTCAGGGTACTTTTATACAGCCAGGCCATTTGGCTCATTTCCCTTTAAGTTGACTATTGAATTCTAACCCGTTTGAATAGTAACAAGATGAAATTATAATATAAGGAGGTGATAACCAGACACCAGCCCCTTCTTGCAAACACCAACTCGTCAAGGCCTATACGAGCCGTATAGACCCTGACAGATCGTATAGTACGAGATGCATAAAGTTCATCACTAAAGAACTATAACAGGCCCTATATGCCTCGTATAGTTCTTCATAGATAGCCTATATGCCTCGTATCTAGTATAGGCCTATCTGACTCGCGTAGGTCTATACGACTCAAAAACATCTATGCAACTCGTATATTTAACGGTCAACAATGTATGCCAAAAAGTTGAACCTAATTAGTTAGGTTAACCAAACCCTAGAAACTAATTATATAAAACACCCCTAAATTAGCTAGCAGCAATATAACTGAAATAACAAAAACCAAAACTTACACACTGGCATCCTCTCTCCCTAAGAGCTTAACCGGAGTACCCGTTCTTTTAGTCGACACCAAACAACCTTCCGGTACCTCATCGGGGCCCAATATCCGAGCAGGCCACCACGAGCCGTTTCTTCGACAAACCCAAACCAACCCACCGACTGCTGGGTCAATGCTTTGACCATTAGCATCACAAGAACTACCCATTGCCCAAATTCAATATCCAACCATACCAAAATTAAATAATTATCATAAACAATCCCTAAAACCTTAAATTCCAATTGACCCAATGGGTTTGCCCCAAAACCCTAAAAAACAATTATATTAAATTAAATATCCGCAATCCTGCATGCAAAGAGAAAAAAAAAACCCTTGAATTAGACAACAAAATCAAGATAAATAGATGGAAAGAAGATAAAAAAAATTAAGATTTAGAAATTTAATTTAATAAAAATAAAAAATTTAGAAGATTTATGTAAGTGATTTTAAGAATGGATAGATGAAGATTGTGATGGATGGATGTTGATTTCGAATGGATGTGTGTACCTTTTATTTATGCCGAATACGGAAGAACAGAGTCACTCTGTGTTTGTGTGAGAAGTGAGAGATTGTTTGGGTTTATTTTATTTTATGTTATTATTATGTTACATTCTGAGTTGGGTTCAAACCGGGTTTTAAGTTTCAGCGTAGGGCGCACGTATTTTAATACCGGGGATCTGGTATTTTTTGGCTCGTTTAAGTTGCACAGCCAGGCTCGACTTGTACTTTGGCTTGTTTAAGCAATGTTTTAAAAACCGGCCAATTGAACCGGTTATACTGGATTTTCGTAAGACGACCGACATTTAGAGCTCTGAATTTTGGGCGATTTGCTAAAACACCGTACCGCCGGTTATTTAAAAATGTTGGTTTTAAATCCAAGAGATTTTTGAGATTTTTTGCCACCCGTGGTTTTTTTAAATGACTTTTAACACCGCGGATAAAATTGAAACGAGTAAACATGGTAAACGACGATTCGTAATAATCCAATGTTACATCTTTTGTAATTGACTAATTTCATATATAAAGTATAAACTTTATATCCGGCTCAATCACTGTTCATTTGTTATAATTGGTTCATGTGTGATGTTTATTAATGTACTTTTGGGTTATTTGTTGAGTTGAAATAGTATTTATACAAAATTACAAGGTAAACTATTCAACTTGGTTGAACCTCCCGATACATTCCGGTTCAACCGGTTGTACCATTTTTGAACTAAATCCGTTACAAGTAGAATACCGATTTTAAAACATTGCGTTTAAGCATTGCACATGTGTACATGAGCCAAGTTGAGCCTCGTTATTATTTTTCTTAATATATTTTAAAACAAATTAAAATGTATATAACTTATTTAATAAGTGCATGCAAAAAACGACTTGTGACCCGAGCTCGAACCCCATAGACTAAAACCAGTTGAGTTTGGTTGTAACATCCTACTTTTGGTTATAATAATAAAATAAATTTCGTTATTTTATAGTGGGTCGTTATCGGTTTAAATAAATAGAATACGAGTTGGGCTAGTGTTGGGTAAATGAATATGGGTTATGGACTTGGGTTAGGAAAGAAAGAAGGAAAGACCATGGGCGTAAGCCCATGATCCATAAATATATAAACCCTTAATCTCCATATAATCCTCATTCACACATATTCCATACACCACCCAAAACACACACTTAAGCTTTATCTCTAGTTCTCTCCTTCTCTAGCCGAAACCAAGAAAGAATCCGAGCACCGACCCGAGGTAATGATAGTTTAATATTGTATGAGCTTAACCCGTTAGATATAGTCACGAAACGACGAGCCGACACCGTTAAACCGTTTAAGTCAATAGATCCGGGTGGAATCGAGTATAAACTGAACCTAAGATGAGCTTAGGGATCGCCCTAGCTCAGATCTGGATCGAACGGGCCGAAAAACAATGAAAAACGGTGGAAAAACGAGTGAGATCTCGTTTTTCCGGCAAAAACGCGGTTTTCCGGCGATGATGGCGCTGGAAAAGTTTGGTACGAGGTTAGGCGTCAGAGAATGTTTCTGACCTAACCCTAATTCATTAACGGGGAGTTAACGAATTAGAGGTAATTCGTTATGACGACTCGCTAAGGAAAGGATAACGAACTAGACTTAGTTCGTGTTCAAATTCGTTAAGGGTAATATAACGAACTAACTTCCACTTCGCTATGACCATTCGTTAACTGAGATAACGAATTAGAAAGTCCAATTCGTTACATGGACTGATTCGCTACATGAACTGATTCTTATAAGGTCCAGTTCGTTTAATAACCAGTTCATTAGAGGGTTCAATTCGCTACTTGGACTAGTTCGCCAAGATAACCCAAATTCGTTGAAGCCTGAATAACGAACTAGAAAGTTTAATAAAATGACAGAACAGTCCCTGGACTTAGAAAAGAATGAATTAATTACAATTAGGCCCTTGAACTTTTGAGTTAGCGAATTAATTAATGATTCAAAATTGTAATGGAAAATGTGTTACGACAGTTAATGGAAATAAAATTTTTCCAAGCTGACTTGGCAGCTCGACCCCATCCAGGGGCTCTGCCCCTTGGACCCTGCTAGGGGCTGCCGCCCCTAGACCCCGCTGCCAGGGGCGCTTCCCCCGGACCCCCGTTCGTTGAGGGTTATAAGTGACTAGAAACACGTTATGAGTAGTGATAGTAATTAATGCATGTAATTATTATACAGTTAGCCGTGCCCAACTGAATAAATGAGTAACTATTAACGGTGAACGTAACCGACTTCAGATGAGTTTCTAGCCCCATTCCTTGTTATGTTTTTCGGGGCTGTGTGCATACTCGATGTGATTAGTTAATACACTTATCCTAAGTGATAAGTGTATGCCATATATGTATTATGTGAAATGTATGAATGATTTCTTGTCGATACATGAACGATCTTCGGAATTGCATGTACTGCCTGGAAATGGTTGATATTATATGTATGTTGTAAGATGAAGAATGAATGATGTATGTATGTGCGAAACTTACAATTATGTATATAGAAAGTATGTTAAAGAGGTATGGAAGAAAGGGTACCGGACCCTAATAATATCCGAGGATGAAGGGTGACGGGACCCTAATAATATCCGAGGATGAAGTGTGACCGGACCCTAATAATATCCGAGGATGGAGGGTACCAGACCCTAATAATATCCGAGGTATGTAGGGAGAATGCTCTTTATAACGTATGGTTAGTTATGTATGTGTATGAAAGATTGATGGACAGGTTAAGTATGTAATGCGTACCTTTGGGCACGTGTATGCGTATGTAAAGTAAGTTATGTGTTTAACTAGAACTCACTCAGCGTAGCTGACTTTTAGTATGCACGCAGGTTAACAGGTTGAGACAACTAGTTTGAGCAGGACACATGGCACGTGTATGCGTATGTAAAGTAAGTTATGTGTTTAACTAGAACTCACTCAGCGTAGCTGACTTTTAGTATGCACGCAGGTTAACATGTTGAGACAACTAGTTTGAGCAGGACACATGGCAAGATCGAAGAGGCTGGCATCTGAAGTTTGTCGTGATGTCCTGATATTATCGTTTATGTTATGTTTTAAAGACAAGTTAAGAACGTTTGTAATGAATGGTTGACTATTGTTATTATTCCGCGAAAGTTTTAATTAACTCTGATATAAAGAACTGTGTTTGTGAGTAAATCCAACACCAAAGTAGGGCTACCGGTAACGAGGCCTTACATTGGTTCAACTCCAACCCTAATATAAGGGTTGACAGTTAAATATAAGTGTTTTTGTAGATGAAAGGTGTAGCGAAAATTGGAGGAATATACTGACATGATGGTAAAAGTAGACATTGCATTAGGGATGAGAAAATTCGGTACCGGTATCGATTGGTACCGAATCGGTACCGTTGATGACCGTGTCGTACCGATCATGCAAAAACCTAATTTTATTATAAATAGGGTAAGTCAGGTATCTAATCCAGATGAGCATGTGGTCAATGTCATACGTTTGTTCGTTTATTTAAATTATATATACAAAACAACTTTAAAGAAACACTTCTGAAGTTTTGTCGAGTACTGATCAGACTAGCATGTTTTGCTTGGAAGCAACAAACACTTAAACGAGTTTAACATTTAACGAGAACAGAATTATACCTAGGGTTCAAGCATGCAACTATACAATAATCTCATGTTATTTAACACATTAGTTATTGATAAACAAATTTGATTAATTGATTAATCTATTCTAAGGCATCAATAATCGCTAACACGCGGCACTGGTTATCAAACGGTCCCTGCCAACATGACTCAACCAAGGGCAATTGCATGCTTTATTGACCTAAACTAAACAGCAAACCTTATGAGACATGTATCACAACAATTGGCAAACTAATCGTTTTGATCGAAATAAACCTAAACCGACTGAATGCTCAACAATACGAAATATCAATGCTCATAGATCATAAATCAATAACTACAATCATTCCGTTCTAATACATGAGAAAATACTGAAATGTTACAATACTCTACATCCCAGGAATGACTCGAGACGAATCAATCACTCATGATCTCCGATTAGTCTTCAGCGATTGATTCAATATGATGAAATAGGAACCACGAGGTGATTGGAGGTGATTCGGGGCTCCCGGAATAACCCCTGTTTATCCCTCAGACGCCTGGAAGTGAAGACAATTGATTAAGGTTCGTAAAATAGAAGATATATGTCAAAATCCGATTTTTCATGTTTTTTATGTCGATCGCGTATCACGATGGTTGTATACACATGTGGCCGCAATGCGCGACCAAAGATAACCTCATATTCGTATTCCTCTTGTTGAGAAACCCAAAATTCATATATTATGGGTCACGTACCTCATTTCGCTAGCCTAGAATATGCTCGTTTCACTTCTTGGTCGCTTTTTGTGAACCCATCTTGTTCAGCTTTAGCATCGGGTTTAGGTTTCTCATCCAAACTCTTCCCGAATTCTTAACATCCATCTTCACTTTTTTATGCTTCCTATATCTCGGAGCTTGTTTAATCATCGTCCTAATGGCCCCGGATTAACACGTGTAAGCATCGAACACCTGCAATCATAAAAGAACTCAAAGTAATCGTGTTCGACATATCTTAACTATTAAATACATGAAATAACACACATATATACATGATTTATACCCAACCATCAACTGTCGATACCGAATCGTTACCAAAATTTTGAGTTTCGGGATACGGTACCGGTATTTCCCGAATTTTTACCTTCAATGCCGATACCAAATCGAGTATTTCGGTACCGGTACCATGAATTTGTGATTTTTGGGATCGGTACCGGTACGATACCAAGCTCATTCTTACACAGAATGATAGAAGAAGACCAATGCATATACCCATAATAGATTATGATAGCACATAAAATACGTGTAACCTTACCTTCCTTTTATTTTCGACTGTCAATGTCTAATGCGACACAAAATTAACATGAAATTTACAAGTTTGAGTCTAGTGTAAACAATTTTGGTTCGGGCTTGCAAACAACTGTAGCTAAACAGGTCATGTGCGTGTCACCTATGAGTTCACGAGTTGACCGGTTTAATTAATTATTTCTGTACGAGTATTTTAAAATGTGTTTGTAAAATAATTTAAACTATAAGGGTGTGTTGATTTATTGATTATACTCATTGAGATGTAATAGTGGACATGTGTTCCAATTTCAAGCACTCAAATGAAAGGTACACGTTATTCCCTCTTTTATAATCAAACGTTCACAGCCAACCACCAACTACATTCTATAAAAAGTATGTACTAAGGCTAAAAAAAATTAATAAAATTATGCACTACAAATAGAAGCTATAAAGAATGATATTACATGGAAACACATAATAACTGCTCGTGAAAAAAAATAAATTTTTTTTGACAAAAGTAAAGAAAATTAATAAAATTTATGCCAAGATAAAGCAAGACAGAAACCTCAAATTAATACGAAACTATTATGAGGTTAGAGCATTCACAACAGCTCTTCTAAAATATTGTGAAAAAGATATTTAAATTTTTTAGAGGGTTGTAAAAGTTTATGAGTAGAGGAAAGAGAAAAGTTTTAAGAGATAAGTAAATTTAGAGAAACACTGTTCATTAGTTATTTATTTTTTAATATATTTGAAAGTGGTTGTGAGTGGATGAGAGAGAAAAAGTAATGATAAAGATGTAAAAAAATATGGAAAATTGGTTTTAAATACTCCCAACTATGCCCTATTGGCAAATAACAGGGCCAACTTTGCACTTGGCTGGTGGCGGTCCCAACTAAAGGGGTATTTGTTTTTAACAGTCCGCAACTAACGGATGACTAACTCCGTTAGTTTGTTGCTGAGTTGGCAAGCCTAGTTGTCAAAATATTGCTTGTGTGGCAGCTTACTTGGCACAGTATCTTAACTCTCTCTCTATCTCATGGACTAACGTCTTCATTGACGCCGGCCACCATCGTTCGCGGCTACCAATGTTGCCGCTAATCTGTCATCACCATGCTTCACGATGAAGTTCTGGTCCAACAATGGGGTTTTTCATTATAACTCTAGAAACAGACTCCAATTCGAACCCAAAATTCACATTAGTTTATTACATATTGCAATTAAAATCTTAGGGCTTTTATTAGGTTGATAAAAACGAGTTGAATGATACATTTATTACCTCAAATGGTGTTCGAATTGATAGCCCGCGGAGCCTTGCCGGAATTCAAACAACCCATCGGAAAAACGATTCTGATTATTAGGATTCAAACAAGCCACTAGTGGAGGTGATTCGTTTATTCGCTAGAAAAACGTGGGTGCATGTAGGGATATGCAGTGGGAGGGAGGAACTGAATGATGGCGGTTGCAGGTGATGACGATGGCGGCGGCTGCTAGTGGCAATGGCACGGTGGTGCAGTGGTGGCTCTTAGAGAATAAACAGGGAGGAGGAAGATAGCGGCATATTCAGACTCGCCGGATGATGGTGAGGGAGGCAGCGAGAGTGTCGCCGGAGAAGATGGTGGAAGTGGGGATGTAGAAGACGGTGAACAGATGATGTGGATCTACACTTATCTATATATGTTATATTATTATTACTAGCAAAAATGTCTGCGCGTTGCTGCGGGTTCGAGTAACTTATCTCCTTGTATTGGTTTGTAGTGTTTGGCGTGGTGTGTAATGGGTTATCAGTGTGATCACATTTTTGCATTTGCATTTGTTTGTGTGTGTGTGCGCGCGTGTGGATGGGGGGGAGAGGGGGGTTGCGCACTAAAATATTAATGCATGCATATATATTAGATACACCATGTTTTGTGAAACATTTGTTAATATTCTTGCTTGTCAGTTTGTAAGGCACCAAGTAGAAACTTTTTGTTTATGCAAGTTAGTACCAGTTACTTTATAACATCATCGATTCAATATATATTGTATGCATGTGCACAACCAACTCACGTATGCCTACCTCTTTACCCATTCTATCATTCGTGAACAGACAACTTAATTGACATTAGTTTGAGTATCTCTTTCATCTCTAACTATTCACCAATTAATACACATTCAATCCATTATGTTAATTAAAATTTCAAAACCTACCATTAACAATGATTTTACTTGCTTAAATTAAGGACAATTATTTACAAATAAAAAGAATAATGATATCAAACATTACAAGCCTTCAAAGTGGTAAGGTATAGCCGTCCTAGAAGATAAGACAATTCTTTTCATCTCTTCAACTTTACAACTTTCGTCAATTTTCGGACCCGGAAACACGATCCGTTTTAAATTATTATTAACCGGACGTTTGTAACATTTCGGGTATTTTACAATAAAGTTCCATATTTGTTTAGTTTTTATTTATTTATTTATTTTATTAACAACTATGAGAGTTATACAAAATCAACCCCCAAACTAACAACTTATCTAATCTTGCATCCAACACCATAGATCAAGGACCAATACGCAATAAACAAAATCTTATTCTTTCCCTCCCTTTTCTCTACCACCACCGACGACCATGACCCCCCCTTTCTTGTTCCTCAATTTTCGGGCAAATTGATCTTACCAAATCATTAGCTTACCTTAATCCGATCCTACCGACACCTTAAACATGGTAAACTATTAACGATTGACAGCTAACCTAACAAACACGAACCGCGGCTCTTTTGACATTGTAACACTATAAATACTCGATTATATTTCAATTAAATTTGCACACACCACCTCTACCATCAACCGACACAAACCCATAACATAATTTCAACGGATAAGCAGCGTAAGATCAAATTTGAAGTCATACTAAAGCCGCAAACCCTAAACGAACGTTCTCCCTCATTACTTCAGCATTAACGACAATTAAACATTGCTTTTTGGTCGTTTTTATTCAACAAACGAAAACCCTAAACCAATTTTAACAAACACTAAACATTTGAAACGATTTAAAGATCTAGGGTTTGGTTGTTGAAGGAGGGTTCTGTGAGTAATGGTTCTTATTTAAGCAAACTGATATCTTACAAGATTAACACACCAGCCTGATGGCTGGTGCGTCTGTTTTAAAACCCTGGAACCGGTCCAGGCGCGGGTTCGAGCCCCCTGGACCCGGTTTTTATTATTTATTTTTTTAAACACATTTAAACAACTTTCTTTCATATTAATATATGTTCATAACTTTTAATAAACGTAAAATGGATAAACCGAACCTCTAGGCTTGTTGTTTCTCGTCATTGATTATTGTAATTTGTGTACTTGATGTAATGTTAATGAAATTAAATAATTATTAACGCTTTAATTAGTGTCTTCTGAGCTATTGTCCAATCATTACGTTATGCCCCAGCATGTTCCGCCGCCTTTGTTCGAGGTGTGACAGATTGGTATCAGAGCCGAAGGCTATAAGATAAGTGGTTAGATATAACGGCTTAGTAGCATGCTTAGGGTCCCTATACGTGATATGCCTTTACGTGTTTGCATCCTGAATTATATTGTTGATTGCAGTAGCTTAAATATTATTTAATGATTTAATATTATTTTTGTACACAAAATCACTCTCTTAATCCGAGACTATGCCTCACTTTCAAATTTGTTTTCAAAACTTTAGGACGATTTAAAAAAAATATGGGAAATTCCTTAAGAAATCCCGCCATTTTACTCCCCTCTCCTTGAGGATGATTCATGGGACGGATATGTAGTAACTGTAAGAGGGACTTACTTGTTTACCGAACCCTTGACACCAAGGCTTGCGAGCCTAAGGAAGTGCAATGCGCATAAATCTCAATCAACCGCGAGACCTGGTTGCCTTCCTGGAGTGTTCGGTAAGGGTGTGGAACTTATTAGGCCAAAGCATATCACACCAAACGTACCCGAATCTGCTACCCTCTTGTATCAAACGTGGTCATGTGACGATCACACTCTTAAATCAATGATGAGATTTTTTCTTCCCTAATTTTTTTTATTAAGAATGAATATTTTCTCATATTATTAATTTCATCAATACCCTAACTTAAGGTTATTAAAAATTTATTTTGTATTCTAATGAATTTTCACAAAACTAGAAATTTCACATAGTTATACATACAATTTTTTTTCCAAAACATAATAAAATTTTCACGTGTCGTCATTGTAGCATGTCTTCTTCCCGCCTTATCAACTGTAACCGTCGCACCGGCAACTCAGGCCGTAGCATGTCATCCCGCATCGCTAAGGGAATCGTGGAAGCCCTCCCAACAATCATCTCTCAACTCCAAAATGTGAATGCCCCTACATCATCCACAACACCGAACCCAATTGCTTACCCCCTCAAACAATTCAAGAGTGCCAACCCGCCCGAATACCACGGTATCGACGGTGATACCGTTCTCCTCCAATGGTTCGAAGAAATTGAGAGCATATTCCTCCAATGTGAATGCCCCGAGGACAAGAAAACCAATTACGCCTCGAGCAAGCTTAAGAAGAATGCCGTCAATTGGTGGAATGGTGAGAAGCGTACGCTTGGCGCTGAGGTTGCCATGGGATGACCTCAAGAAACTTATTCTCAAGAAGTTCTGCCCGAAACATGAGATTCGGAAGTTGGAAGAGGAATTTTGGAATTTGAAACAAGAAAGTGGTAATGACATCACCTACAACGATCATTTCCATGAACTGAGCCTTCTCATTCCCCATATGGTCACTCCCTTTGAACGTTCAATCGACAAGTATATCTCGGGTTTGCCTATGCAAATCCAAGATTCCGTCCTAAGTCATGACCCTCAAACCCTCCATGATTCCATCACCTTAGCCGGTACCCTCACCGAAAACCACGTTAAGGCCGGGACCTTGACGCGGAAAAATTCCAAAAAGCCCAATGATAAGCCTGCATCCAAGCCCACCAAAGAACCCAAGCCTAAATCTCCCAAACCCGAGTCTTCTAAGCCCGAATCCTTCAAGCATAATAACAACAACTCTCCCCATTATTGCAGCAATAAAAGAAAGTCCAATTCCCAAAACTATGTCTTGGCCCAATCGCAAAACCAACCCACCAAGAAGCCCTACACAGGACCCCACCCATTATGTGATACGTGTAACTTTCACCACTTGCCAACCTCAAGTGTCGAAAATGCACCCATTGCAATCGATTTGGTCACCTCTTTACCACATGCTGTGAACGCAACCAACTCATGATGCAACCATTTACCTCACCTCTTACCCAACCCTTACCTTATGCTCAACCATTTACTCAATCACCCTCAACTATGAGAGCTTGCTACAATTGTGGAGACCCTAACCATTATCGCAATGCATGCCCAAGACTCACACACATTAACCAAATTCAAACCGCTCAATATCAAGCTTACCAAGCCCAAGTAAATCAACTCCATCCAATATAAGCTCAACCCATCCAAGAAATTCAAATCCAACCCATTCAACCAATTCAAGTCAGCCAAACCCCGATCAACCAATCAACCTCCAGTGACCAAGCTACTCAAGGACAAGTATGTTACATCAACGGTTCCCAAGTTTAAGCCTAACCCTTTATGAAGACATGCTACGCAAAGGACATTTCTTTTATTTAGTTCTTTTCATTTAAGTCTAATGTATTAACTTCATTAATCTCTAGTTTTGTTATGAATGGGAATTTTGGTTATTTAAAAAGGTATTCAATCTCTCAATTATTCATATCTTGTCGTTTATTGCACTATTTATTGTTACACAATTTATTATCCTGATTTAAGTGGTCTATGACCGGTTATTTACCGGGACTATGTGCATGGTGATGTGCATAGTTATCTAATAGTACCGTATTTATATCATAAACTACCTATGACCGATTTCCCATAAACGTTTTGGAAATTGGGACTATGAACATGTGTTGTACATAGTTATCTAATAGGAGTCACATGTACAAACTTTATTTCGATATTTTAATACATGACTACCCAAACTCTCCAAACACATCACATTCTCACAGTACTATTACCTCATCTCATCGATTTTATAATCTTTGTTTCAAACCTTATCTATTATTATATTCATAAGTCATGTGATTAGTCTGTTGTGTGAACCTATTTATTATTGCGTGAATTTTGTCGTCATTTCAAGTATTTTCTCTACATCGTATGTGGAAGTTATTTATATAATTTTCCTCTATCTACTTATTTCATTTTGTTGTTATTACTCTCAAAGGTTAACTTCAACAATTTCGTCATCTTTTAGGATTATTTTACTAGTTAATTATGTTCATCAATTTTCATTCAATTTTTAGTTTATTGATCTTGATCAAATGATATCGATATAAAAAGTTTACTTTTACCCACGTTTTCAAACCCGCACAACGGGACGAACCATGTGCATCATGCGACGATCTAAATAATTATGAGTGCACGCATAATTATCGTAATCCTCACATGAAACTCATGGTGAATACAGTTGTGTGTCATAACACGGAACCGAGGGTGATTTTGGGTAATGGTACAAATATCGATGTGATGAGGACATGGTGGATACGCCGCTGGTACGTCCTATATATAAGTGTCCTTATCATGCCTTCCGTTTGTAGCGTTATTTGGGTCACCTGAAGATCTGTGTTATATTTAAAAAAAAAAGAAAAAAAAAGATCTCCTGAGACTTACTTTCTTTCTCTATGTTATGGTTTTCTATAATTTCGGGACGAAATTTTCAAAAAGTTGTGAATACTGTGACATTCGTCAATTTTCGGACCCGGAAACACGACCCGTTTTAAATTATTATTAACCGGACGTTTGTAACATTTCGGGTATTTTACAATAAAGTTCCATATTTGTTTAGTTTTTATTTATTTATTTATTTTATTAACAACTATGAGAGTTATACAAAATCAACCCCCAAACTAACAACTTATCTAATCTTGCATCCAACACCATAGATCAAGGACCAATACGCAATAACAAAATCTTATTCTTTCCCTCCCTTTTCTCTACCACCACCGACGACCATGACCCCCCCCCCCCTTTCTTGTTCCTCAATTTTCGGGCAAATTGATCTTACCAAATCATTAGCTTACCTTAATCCGATCCTACCGACACCTTAAACATGGTAAACTATTAACGATTGACAGCTAACCTAACAAACACGAACCGCGGCTCTTTTGACATTGTAACACTATAAATACCCGATTATATTTCAATTAAACTTGCACACACCACCTCTACCATCAACCGACACAAACCGATAACATAATTTCAACGGATAAGCAGCGTAAGATCAAATTTGAAGTCATACTAAAGCCGCAAACCCTAAACGAACGTTCTCCCTCATTACTTCAGCATTAACGGCAATTAAACATTGCTTTTTGGTCGTTTTTATTCAACAAACGAAAACCCTAAACCAATTTTAACAAACACTAAACATTTGAAACGATTTAAAGATCTAGGGTTTGGTTGTTGAAGGAGGGTTCTGTGAGTAATGGTTCTTATTTAAGCAAACTGATATCTTAACAAGATTAACACACCAGCCTGATGGCTGGTGCGTCTGTTTTAAAACCCTGGAACCGGTCCAGGCGCGGGTTCGAGCCCCCTGGACCCGGTTTTTATTATTTATTTTTTTAAACACATTTAAACAACTTTCTTTCATATTAATATATGTTCATAACTTTTAATAAACATAAAATGGATAAACCGAACCTCTAGGCTTGTTGTTTCTCATCATTGAACTTTAATTTTTTTTCTCCATAATCTTTATATATATATATATATATATATATATATTTGACAACAACTCGCTTAATAACCCAAATCTTTGTTCATTATAAAGACTCATTTTTTTGTCTTAGTTTTTATGACTTTATGTATATATTAATTAAATATCTATTTTATTAATGTAAAGAAAGAAAACATAAAATAATAATAATAATAATAATAATAATAATAATAATAATAATGAAAGATTTAAATCCTAAATGACTACAAGCCGATTTATAACCGTTGTGTCATGTTTCATTAACTTATACGCTCTAGTTACTTTTAGCATTTACAAATTCATTGATAGTTAAATTAACTAATAATATTTTAAATTAAAATTTTACTTAAACCCTATTCATCGTAAGCCTTGTTATTATTTCGTTTATAATTAATTAAGATTATCGTTAACAATTAGGAAAATTCGTCGACGTATCACGAGGACTCTATCTTAACTTCTTACCACCGTCTCATCATTTATTTCCACTCGTTAAGGTGAGTTTACATATCCCCCTTTTTCATCTTTTATATTTTTGGGGGTAGCATGTATACCATATCCAAGTTTACTTATGTTTTATTCCCTCATCTACTCAAAACACAATTCGATATATGTTTATGTGTGATTATTGCATGTTCTATGATTATGTTTTATGTGCTTAATTGTTTATTTTATGTTTGGCGGTTGGTATCTCATCCTCATCTATCCTCATCTAGTATGATCATACATTTACCCAAGTATTTTGATTTCGTATAAATAAGAACGGGTCCACATCTATTTAGTTGTTTACATTTTCATAAGAATTGTAATACTCATCATTTACATATGAATTGTGATTTATCTCTCTATATAAACAAAACTAAAACTTATGTATTCTCACCAACATTCGTGTTGACAAACTCTATTTTCATACATGTTATAGGTACAAGTTGTTGATATTATTCAAGACTGAAGACAATAGTTAGACCTTAGGATATGTATACATATTACACAAAAGAAAGATTTATTTGATTTGATTATTGTAATTTGTGTACTTGATGTAATGTTAATGAAATTAAATAATTATTAACACTTTAATTAGTGTCTTCTGAGCTACTGTCCAATCAATACGTTACGCCCTGGCATGTTCCGCCGCCTTTGGTCGGGGTGTGACAGTTAGTACCAGTTACTTTATAACATCATCGATTCAATATATATGCATACACCAGTATGCATGTGCACAACCAACTCACGTATGCCTACCTCTTTACCCATTCTATCATTCGTGACAACTTAATTGACATTAGTTTGAGTATCTCTTTTATCTCTAACTATTCACCAATTAATACACATTCAATCCTTTATGTTAATTAAAATTTCAAAACCTACCATTAACAATGATTTTACCTGCTTAAATTAAGGACATTTATTTACAAATAAAAAGAATAATGATATCAAACATTACAAGCCCTCAAAGTGGTAAGGTATAGCCGTCCTAGAAGATATGACAATTCTTTTCATCTCTTCAACTTTACAACTTTCCTAGGGTTTGTGAGCAAAGTAGAAAAAGCACTATAAACAATACCATATGCAATCTCCATGAAGATATTAGTGGACTCAAAGGGTAGTTCACATAAATTGAGAATAAGGTTTTGGTTCATAAGATAAATATTAAAAATACCAGTAACAAACATAAGATAAAAGTGAAACCATCCAAGTAGTTAGTAAGATAGCAAGACATTAATAGAACCTCAACGAACGTTATTATTTTAAAATAATGTTAAGCCTGACATGTCATCTTCAGATACGGTGAGTGTTGTCGTTGGTAGAAACATGTTTTTCCTTGGTGTTCCCCGATAGCTATCTCAGCGTCAATCACGTTACACTTGAACTTGAACGCTTTGCATATTAGCCTTGTTCCCTTAATTTTGATATTGGTCACTTGATAAAGTGTCAGTTTAATTTCTTATTTATATAATATGAATATAAACTAATGAGTTATTATTATAATTTGTATGTGTGTAAGAGTGGTTAATAGTCCACGAAGAGAACTTGGCATGCAACCGTGTTATTACACATTTACTTGGAATTAATGTTCATAAATCCATGCAGATTAGAAAGAATATATATTTGACCATTCATAACCCAATCCACCCAAACGGTCCATCCATGTTCACCCATGGACAATCACAATTCGAGTTTTATTCACACACATGCTACATCACCAAAAATTAAAATTTACTGTGTCACCATATTCATGATACTCTTATCATATTTAGTTAGAAAAATAGTCAAATTTTATTATTGATATTTCTAAGACAATTTAGTTAGTGTAAAATAGTTAGTGTTAAGTGATGTAATGATGTGATTTAGAAAATATACTGCTTTTTTTATATTCGATTAAATCTACACAACATTAACAATAAGGTTTTGATTCATAAAGTAAATATTAAAAATATCAATAACATAAGATATAAGTGAACAATCTAGGTAGTTAGTAAAATAGCAATAACGGAATAATTTTAAAATAACCTCAGCAAACAGTATTATTTCAAAAGCAACGTTACACCTGACATGTCGTCTGCAAATACGGTGAATGTGATACTTTAGTAGAAACAATCTTTTTCCTTGGTGTTCCCGATAGCTATCTTAGTGTCAATCGCATTACGCTTGAATGCCTTGCATATAGCCTTGTTCCCTTGTCTATGACATTTTATGGGGTAATGTTTCTTAGCAACATGATAGGACATCCGATTTTTAACCATAGTTTAGTTGTGTTTGAAGTGGGTGTGGGTGTTGCTAACAACCAACAATGTTATTTTTGTTAATAAAAACAAACTGTATAAATTGTAGTTTAATCCAATGAGTAATGAAATGTGTTATGAGTGTACCAGGGTCTGGTCCTTTTGGACATTTTGATAATGAATCCTTTCTTGAAGCAGAACTCGTGTTAGTGTTGCTTAGTGGTGTATGAGTTTTACTTTTTTCATGGGGCATTCTTGGTGCGGGTTTTCTAATTTCATTAGTATCTTATCAAATATGTGTATCAAAATGGTGTATGCACATATTTAAGATGTAAGCGGAAAATGGGCACTCATGGGTATTACTCATGCATCAGTCAATCATGTATTGTCACCTCATTTCTACTCTTAATTACCCGTAAACCACAAAATTACCGGCAACACCTACCCACAAGTACCCTAAAACTTTATTAATTCATTTTAATTCTTCAATGGCCAACAATGAATCAATTTTGTGTGACAAACATTTTCCATGAAATGAAGTCACGCACCTCACCCTCATTGGGTGAGGTGGTGTTGCCATGTGATTTGAAACCCATTCACTCTATCTATATGGGTGCCCCGTCCTCTCTAATAGCACATTTACTTGCAATTAATGTTCATGACTCCATGAAGATTAGAAATAATATATATTTGATCATTCCTACCCCAATCCTCCCAAACAACCCATCCATGTTCACCCATGGACCATCAAAATTCGAGTTCTATTCACACACATACTGGACAAATCGGTAAGTGTTAGAGAATGATTATTATATCAAGGTGCAATTTCATATATACCCGTACAAATATTAAAAATATCATATATACCCATGCAAAACTAAAAATATTGTATACGCCCTTACATAGTTATTAATATACCAGTTCATTAAAAAATTTAAAAAATGACCATAGTACTTTTGTTTGATTAGAAGTGATAACATGCTTTATAGTGTAGACCATTTGATGCGATAAATCTTCGAATGGTTTGCAATTTTGAAGTAGTGACGAAAGACGATTTGGTTGTCGTTAAAGGTGAGAAACGTCAATTAAAATAAAATAATAACATATGGTATAAACACATTATTTAATAGATGGGGTATAATGGTATATTCGTTAAAATGGGCATAAATAAAAGTTAATTTTTTAAAAAAATAACGGTAAAAATGGTCATTTATTAAATTATTATTAACTAACAGGGGTATATATGATACTTTAATTATATTTATAAGGGCATATATGATATTTTAGTTACTTTGTAAGTATGATATATTAAGTTTTGCTTGGGCATATATGATATTTGTAATGTTTGTAAGGGTATATATGAAATTAATCCTTATATTAACTACTGTTAAAATTTGTTGCGTAAAACTAAGATTTTACCCACCATACCCGGTATTCACATATAATGCTAAAAATATTGAATAGGGTGGCCCGAATAGTGGTACTTGTGCCTGTTGTATTTGTGAAGTGCGCGAGGCAATGTTTCTTTCTAACATTCTGAAAGTGTTGATGGAATTAACAATGCGCATACTTGTTGTGAGCAGAGTGGTAGATGGAATGTTGACTGCAAAGAGTGGCTAGGAATAATATGGGAGTTAACTTGAAATAAGGCTAGTGATGGTGTTTGTGAAATCGAAAGTGTCATTGAATGGATACATCAATGGGTATTAATTGGTGAGTTGATGGAAAGTGGGTTTCATTTCGTTAATATACTAATATAAGTTGATGAGTTATTAATTAATATTGGTTTAAATTGATGAGTTATTAGCTTGCATCTATAAATATCAAGTACTTGAAGTAAAATTTTACATAACGTAGTAGTTTTTTTAGGAACATTACAAGTCTATATGATCATGTCTTAATTTATTATAATGATCGTTTGGTGGTTCTTGATTAACTTTTATGATTATATGTTTCATATCTAGAAAAATTAAAACAATGACACATATACGGTTTAAGACAATTTAGCCATATGGTTTTATTGGGCTCTGTTTTATAGCACCTCCTAAAAATGATGTGACAACTAATAAAAAGTTAAAAACACACTAAATCTCATCATCAAGACAACAGTAGATTCCAATTTTACATATTTATCCAACCTCATCTAGAAAACATAAACAAACAATGACATTCTTCAAGCCATACACTCTCGGTATAATTTAACACAATAAATGTTCTATATTAAATTTAACTTTCTAGAATGCTGTAATACACAAAACATGCATCTAAGTAACCTTTCCCGCTCCATCATTGACAGTCACACCAAACCATCACCTGCACATTATATTAATGCTATTATCAGCATCTACATGTATTTCAGATAACACAACTTTTTTATTTTATCATACCCCGATTAACTCTTGCTCCTTCTACGACTCTTGCTTTTGTTAATTGAGAGGTATATATAAAGTTGCCCCATTCTTGAATAAACACTTTTTAGGTGGCGGTTTTAGGTAAATAAATCATTCTTGTTATCCAAAACAAATGACTTGACACCTAAATAATCATATAATTAACCAAAAATATAAAAGACTAATCATACCCAAAAGTGCATTAATCAGAAAAATTTGCTTAATTATGATAATAAAAATGTAAAGAAAGAGCAATACATGCTTGAGTTAACACATGAATAATCATATAATTAACTAAAAACATAAAAAAAACTAATCATACTCATTTTAAGTCGCATTAATCAAAATAATTTGTTTAAATTATGATAAAAAAATGTATAGAAAATAACAATACATGTAGTTTGTTTTTCTTCTTAAATAAAGGGAACATCAAACAACCTTCCGGAATCTAAGTAACAACAAGCAGAGCACCTCTACCATGCAATGCATATAACATTGATAGGAGTTCTTCAAAAGTACACACATATAAAAAATGATGCTACATAAGTAACTAATCCTAACATTATGAGACTTTAAGATGATAGTATTGTAGATAATAACTTATACTAATTATCATAATTATAATTACTTGAATGACAATTGAAATGTTCAAGTTCAATGCATACATAAATAGGTATTAATTGGTAACTTCATAGAGTGCGAGTTTCATTGCATGAATATAAAATGATAGGTTATTTAATTTAATTTAATTTAATTTAATTTAATATGACTTTAAGGATGGGTGATCTTGATATGGCCAATATCTTTTATATGTTAATAATTAAAAAAAGTAGTAAAGCAAATGATAAAAGAGAACCATGTTTCAATCATAAGTACACCAAGTTAATACATGTAGCAGAAGTAGGCACACGGCTGATAATAAGAGTGGTGCTGCAGTGGTCTTCATTTAATGTGAGCAGGTTGCCCGTGATGAGAATTTTCATTAACAAATAGGGGAAACTATATTTTTTGACCTAGTGGATCATGATAACATACGCAGTTTCCTTATCCAAAAGCAGATATCTTTTGCTCTTTTCAAGGTATTATCACTGACCAACTTTCTTATTTATAAATTATTTTATTTTTCATTTTCATAGATTTTATTTTATCAAGCTCCATATGTTACTTTTCCAGCAGGAAGTAGCCAAAGAATTGGGTATACCAGTCCAACATCAACGTTTCTGGCTTTGGGCAAAACGCCAAAATCATACTTACTGTCCAAATCGTCCATTGACTCTTTTAGAAGAAGCTCAATCTGTATGTACCTTTAATATTTTTAATTGGTTGGTGATCCTTAATATTGCTGAATCTGTTTTTTTTATTTTAATTTATGTTTAGGTTGGACATTTGAGAGAGGTATCAAATAAGGATAACAATGCTGAAGTTAAGTTGTTTTTGGAGGTAGAAGGACACGTATCATTTATTGATATGGATTCATATGTAAATTATACACCTTCACCTCTTTATTATATGGTAATATTAAAAACAATATTTTATTAATTTCACTGATTATTTTATTCATGTAGGATTGATCACACCCAGTTTCCCCACCTGCGAAAACTAAGGAGGAGATCCTAGTTTTCTTTAAGCTTTATGACCCTTTAAAAAAGGAGCTTCGGTAACTCTCTCTCTCTCTCTCTCTCTCTCTCTCTCTTATACACACACATGTATATATGACACTTATAAGTAAAACTATTTGATTTCTAATTTTTGTTACATTACTCAGTTTAACATAAAACATTATTATCACTTTCATCAACCATATACATCAAGTACAAGTTTGATTTAAAGTAGCATAAACATTTAGCATTCTAATTTCTACACAACATTCCTCGAAATGAGAACCAACAACGATTAGTCCACCCTTCTAACTCCAAAGCCGGGCCTTGCTTTACGTTAGTTGCCGTTGTCGTTTTGAATTGTGTATAGAGAGCATAATAAGTAGAGAAAAGAGAGTTTGTTTTTCATTGGTGTGTATGCATGTATACACAAGAACCCACTATATATAGGCTAACAAAGTTAATAGACACATAATTATACATGAGAGTTAAGAATGTGAATAAGTCACCATAATAATAATAATAACATATTTAAACCATAACCTTTGTTTTCTAAAGGATTGAAAAGTAATGTCACAAAACGTGTAGCTTCATGATGTTGTATCAAAAACTTTAAGAATAGATGTATACGTTGACAAATTACTTTTCTTGCCCTATTATGAAATGTCGAGTTTACTCTTGCCATGCAATTATGAAATTACTTTTGTGCCCATCACTCCTCCTTTATATATAATATAGATTATTATTATTATTGCCACGTATTACGCCATGTAATCAAGGTTTGACAACTAGGCTTGCCAACTCAGCAACAAACTAACGGAGTTAGTCATCCGTTAGTCGCGAACCGTTAAAAACAAATACCATTTTACTTGGGACCGCCGCCAGCCAAGTGCAAAGTTGGGCATGTTATTTGCCAATAAGGTATAGTTGGGAGTATTTAAAACCAATTTTCCAAAAAATATTATTTAATTGTTTATGGGAGAGAAAATACAGTAATTTTTAGTGTAATTATAGAGCTATAGATAGATGAGCTGCTGGGAATGCTCTGATGACGGTGGAGCTTCTTTTGACGCCATTGATTCGTTTGACTGAGAAGAACACGGAGAAGTTGAAGCCATTGATTCATTGATGGAGTTTCAATTTCGAATGACAAAAAAAAAAATTAGAAGAGGGATTGTGTTTCTCTCTTTGGTGTACCTCGAATGAGAAGAAGACGGTTCGTTGTTTTTGAAGGTTAATCTTTGTTCTTGATTGTGTCTCAATATTACTACATTGTGACCACCTTTTTTAATTGATTTTGTTTGAGATCTGATTTAAGAGCTAAAAATACTTCTCACACTTCTTATAATTTACATTTTTTATTGAATAGCTTGACTCTTAAATTTTTTAGGTCTCTAACTATTTTGGGTTTTTAATTGAAAGTTTAGTGCATCAACATCAAGTATGTAATATAAATGTACGTAACACTACTAGAACTTTATTTTTAAATATATTGAATTTAAGAATGTTAACACTTTATGAAAGAAAAAGCGTATCCAACATCATAAGTCATAACAAAGTTATTGATAGACCGTGGATACCGTTTCACGTAAGATTAAACCCGAAAGCAGCAAGCATATGCATCGCTAGTAGTACCACGTATAATCTCACATGACTCATTACACATGCTACCAAAATAACATGACATGTCAAACTATCCCATATAGTTTTTTAACGGCTTTATGAGGTAACGAAATAGCAAAAGCTAAAGATGAAAAATGAACAATTACATGACAAGAAGAGAACTTTTAATGCACTAGATCCATCTAGCACTACACTTTCTATCTCTATTTTTATCCTTGAAAACGAATAGCTACGAATAGAATCATAAATGAGTTCTTTTCTTCCATCTTTGCCCGAGAAAACCACTTCATTATGAGTACACCAAATAACCCACCACGCAAAAAGAATAATTCCATGAATAAAGTTCCTCTTGTTGCTCGTAAGCAAAAGTGTCTCAACTATCAAGCAAAATCAGTATACCTGTGACAAAAAATACATGCAACGGAGTCAAGCCATTTGCATATCGCTTCCAAACCCTACTAGCTATCCCACATTTCCCAATAAATAATCCAACTTCTCCTCCGACTCCGAGCAAAAAGACTGAAGGAATATCAATACCCTTCGCTAAACTAGTCAGAAGAGGAAACCGCTTTTGTGAAATACGCCAGTCATTTTGCACAATGTAAGCAAGATGGACATCTACATATCTAAGTCACAAAAACCCTAATCAGGCATGCTATATCTATATGCCACATGTGTTGTTACTTAAGGACTAAAATGACATGACATGTCACATGTTGCTACTCAAGCAACCATAATGGCAAGGCATGCATCACAACATACCCTAAATCATGTCGTCGTCATCATCTCAGGTCCCAAGCAAACCATTAATTTCTTTAAAAAAACAAAGACCGAACCAACTACAGAGATAGGATAGGTTAGTCTTGGTTATCTTTTAAGGTTGGGTCAGAACCAAGTATTAATTTTTAGGCTAAAACATTTCATATGTTTCGCCTATATCTTATAAACTATATACATCCCAATATAAACAACATAATATGTTTAAAGGCATAACCTATCACAAAACCCCAAAAGGGTTTTCATATTTTACCCGAATCGAACATAACCCAAATTCAGTAATTCATTCCCAAAACCAAGATCGAACCGAACATACTTAATTGATCTGCTCCAGGGTCGAGCATCTAGATTACTCTTTCCCAACACGAATCCTACTCAACCCCTACTTATGTATAAAGAAACGTTTAATACCTGAAAAAAGAAAGGCTAAATATCTCAAAACAATAAATTGCATACAGACAAGTACCTTTCAAATAAAATTATTTTAATATTGAAGAAACATGGTTCTAACAAAAAAAATCACAAAACCCAAAACAAATAATGAAATTACATAACCATGAGTTGAATGCCAAATAAAGTGCAGTGTTATAACCCATTCACAGTAGCTAATAATGTGAACAAATATAATTTGGATCAAACACACAACAATTCAACCAAGTTAACTGGCTACGAACTGGATATCAAAATTCACGATCCCAACTAAAATTTAGTACCAGAGCTCTTCACAACTAAAAACTAGACCTAATTAACTGACATCAAATCAAATGAGATAAAAACAGTACTTCAAGGGTCAAAATCACAAATCGAAGGTGGATCGGAAAATTGATTTAAAAAAAGAAGGTTGTTCTATTTTGATTTTTTGATATTTTAGTGAGTGAAGGCTGATTGAAAGGGAAAATATAAAAACGAATGGGATTTTGGCAACCAAAAATTTGTTAAGTTTGAACTTTTCATGCATAATACATGTACAGGCTGTTTGTAGCAGCACAAGCAATCGAGTTTTCGGTAGGGTGCCATGCAAGATGGAGTAGCTTTGTTGTGAAATCAAATGAATTCCCATTGGCATCAACATCTCCACCTGTACATAAAATAAATACATAATTTACAACGGGTTGAATTGGGTCATTTTAGCGCGGGTCGATATACGGTAATAGTCGACCCACAAACAATTTTTTGTTTAGCTTATGATTATTACTAAATACGTTAACTATGAGAACGAACATGATTTTACAATGATTATCAAATGTTTTCCCACTATTGTATGTAAAGTTATTTCGTCTTTTTTTAACTTTGTATGAAAGTAACCTTCAAAAACACCTATTGCCATGTCATCATTTTACCTGCTTAGAAGGTTACTTACATATAATAGTCAACGAAATGAATATAATATAACATAACATGTAAACAAATCTTTCTATAAATAACTTTTGTGTTAACTTTTTAGTATTATAATAATAATCAAAATCTATGAATACAACAATTTAGATGGTTCCGCATTTAGCTAAAGTTTTTTTTTTTTTTTTTGAAAAAATTGACTAGTTTGATATAAGAACAAAACCCGAATAAAATCATTCATAAATAAACGGGTCAAAATTGACACCTCCAAAGAAATCAATAAACACTAAAATAATATAACTCATATTTTAGGTATGTATTTAATGGTCAAACCTATCGTTTGTGATTATAATAATGTTGCAAGGATTTTGATTGTAAAAGGTAAGAGGGAAAAAGACGACTAACCTCGTCTAACTGCACGGGTTATGCTGCTTAGAGATCTGGAAGGTCTTGAGGGGGTCTGCACTTGCCTCCTACAAGATGTTTAAAATGGTTTTATGTACCACATGTTATTTAAAATCAAAGCAAACACATTCATTACTTCTATGCATAGATCGAATTTTGTAACCAATAATAAAATTGATTTTGGTTTTAGAAAAAGAAAGTTGTATTTACAGATTCTTAAAAGTGATGTTGAATTATTAAAAAAAAAGAAAAAATGTCACATTTCTTTTAATTGTTTCAAGACAATCAGCACTAAATAATAAGAACACGTGAAAATTCCACACAAAATTATTTGATGTTTTGAAATTCATGATTCTTGAGAATTTAGAATATATAATTCTGTAGAAAAATCATGTCAAAATTTGAAACATAATCAAATATAAATATACTTATGCATTTTTCAGTTTCCATAAAAAATACCGCCCTCTCGAAAACAGTCTTAACATTTTATGGTCCACCTGTTCAAACTCTTTGTTTTGCATTTTCTTCCAATTCTTTCAGAAAGAATAATAAGTTTAAAACTGCATGTTTACTTTTTGGATATTTGACAATTATAATGTTTTTTTTAAATCAAGTATGATTTAAGAGAGGTCCATATCCAAACCATTTAACCCGTTTTTCCAGTTTTCCCTAATATATTATTGAAATACCTCATTGGGTTCTTGCTAGCTTCTAGGGTAGTTGCTTCAGTACTGTCCGGATGGCATCCAAACACGTGGAATAAGTTGCTGAAATCATATTAATTTAACAAGTAAGCAGAAAGACAAAAGCATTAGTATCATTTAAAAAAAGAAAAGAAAAACTCATAAACACCTCTTTTTTAGTTATAACAGTATTAATACCAGCTATAATACCATAATAAATCGGCATACTTCTTCATTTTACAAAAAATGGTCCCTCAACCTACTTTAGTAAATTAAACAGCTTCGTGGACTTGAATATTCCAAAATTAGATTTGAAAGACTTTTCTGGCACAACCCAAATGATGATAATAGTAATAACCATAATAATATTAGTGATAATACTAAAAATAATAAGATTAAATGTACCTAAAAAACTGAAGTAACTTTTGAGGTGTCATTAGATTTAGGTCAAACAAATTAATCACAAGTAATTGGTCAAAGCCAAGTCAGCAAAAGAGTCCTTAAATTTCATGAGAAGTTGGCCTATTGGTTTGGAATTTGATAGAACAGAGTAATTTTACCTGTAAGAACCAGTTGCAACACGTTGACCATCACCACTTAGACAGCACTCAAATTTGTCAAAAATACAATCATTTTCATATAAATCACACAGCTGGAAATAATCAATCGTACCATTATCAGCAATCTCAAGGTAAACAAAAATCAGCAGCAAATTTGTTTGTAAAGAAATTACAAAAGGTAGTATACCTTGGGCCTTAAATATTCATGGACCTGAAATGTCGAGACTGGACCAGAGTCCATGTTGATGTCCCATAACTGCACAATGTGATTAGGGTTTCAGTAAATAGCAAATACTCAAACAAGGGTAAGTATTTTAATAGAATTAACTTTGACCCATTTACTTACAAATGGGTCGAATTGAGTTAATTTTATTCTCAAATGGGTCAAATAAAAACGTGAAGCTAACACGGAAACAAATTAGATGGATCAAGCAGGTTAAACAGATTGACATCTGTCCACAATTTGTTCTTTTAGTGCATACTACCTCCTAGATTCATTTTATTCAAAGGACTTGGACTACAGATATGAATGTATAATATTACTTAAACATAAAATCATTTATATTTATTTTAAAATGGACAAAAGTGTCATTGCAGGTCAACTCGACCAGCCCCTTCCTACTCGTGCTAGCCCATTCCAACAAAACCTGTTACTCGTACTAAGAAAGTGAGATTTGCAAAGAATGAGCAATAATGGGCTTTTTAAGAAAACAATATCATACTTGATAATTTATGATTTAGTTATTGGATTTAGCAAAAACTAAATTATTAAGTGATCACTAATTAGTTGTTTTCTCCATTCAGCTTGCATCATTCGTGTACTTCAAATTGTTCACAAGGTCATCATATACAGGCCCAACTTACATATAGCTATAAATGAATGAAATAACCATCTTTTTACGGCGAATGAAATAATCTTATACTAAAAATACTAAAAAAACAATAAGCTTCAGACTGCTTTCAAGAGACACCCATCTCACCCAATGGCGTATCTTAAACAATCAAATCAAGCATGATAAACTACTAGCCGTAATAGCTAATTAACTACAATCCTACCGTATTAAAAAAATCCAAATTCCAAATCTAATACTTATCTATATGACAAATTGACAACACATATTAACAAATACCGGTAAAGATCAATGTTTATCCATAAATAAACAAAAACTAATTACAGATAACTACCAAACAAGAACATCTCTACCATGTTATTTAAATGGAACCCCACTTCTAAATGTTTTATATTAGAATGTGTGAGTTGAAAAAGACAGGGATAAAATAACAAAGTGATCAAACGAAACAAATCAAACCAGCTTTGAGACAATTTAGAATGACATAGTGTAACATGATCAACTATCATGACTTGAACCTATTTCAATTAACATACAGGTTGATTGGTTGTGGTTTATCTCAAATGAGCTGATAAAAAAAAGCAGCTAAAACGAAATCTGTGTTGAAGGTCTCCCAATGTTTATGGCATACAACCTCCTAAATCGACAAATTTTAGAATATTAGTAACAACATTGTTGTTACCACAATAATGCATAGGGGTTACCGCCTATGGTAGGGGCGGTATCTTCACCTCAAACCTTGTGTCCTGCAAATCTGTGTCCTGTTTTCGAGAACCTGCCCTTGGCAGGGGCGACATATGATAAAACTTGTGATTTAGACCTTGATGGGTTCGTAGAGTGCGAGAAAGAAACAGGAGTGTGGGTGAGGGGCAACCGGCCCTAAGCCCAGTTCAGTCTGTTTATTTCTTAAACATGTTAAAACCCTAGACTAGTCTCTATATAATGATTATTCACTAAAATAAAGAATGCCTGGTTGTCACTCTTAAATGTAGGTCAGTTAGAGCAAACCACGTTAATTCTCTGTGTCGTTGATTGCTTGTGTGTGTTTAATTCTAACATCATCACATCAATATGTGCTGGTTAGCAGGTCTGGTTATGTTAAGATTGTTTTTTCTATTAAAAAGCCTTCTTATAACTAAACAGCAGTTAGGGTGAAGCGATGTTGTCTGGCAAGATGTGCAAGCTTTTTTATGTCTACCACTAGATAGAAAGACATAACAGCTGAGAGATTAAAAGACTACTTTTTATTCACTCTTTGAATAATCAGTGAAATGTTAAATTGAAAAATCTTATTATGAAAATAGCATATGTACGTACATATACTAATTTTATAATAAGCCTTTTAAGATAATCTTTCATTGATTATTCATAAAAGTGAATAAAACGCATTGAATATGTAATCTCTCATTTGTCATAATACGGTAATACCTTTATTCAAGTGTCTAGGCTTCTATCTAGTGAGAGACTTTTAAAACTTGCACATCTTGCCAGACAACATTGCTCAGCCCTAAATGCTATTCTTTTTAATATATAAACCATTCTTAACATAACCACGCCTTGCTAACCAACATATAGTCCAAATCAAAAGCTTTACTAGAAATCGACCCTACAAAGGACAGATATATAAATAAACCGTGTTATTGAATTGATATTGATTTCTGAATGATTGATTACAATAGAGAGCATTGATATATATATACCTAATCTATATTAAGTAAGTAAACTAGGGCCGGCTCTATTATGTCTAACATTCCCCCGCAAGTTGAGGGCGGGGTACGACCTGCAACTTGGACCGTAGAAGTAAGAAACGTTGAGATGGCAGTGGTTTGGTAAAGATGTCAGCGACTTGATCACGAGTGGAAATAAACTGAACCTTTAGCTTCCGTTGGGCCACTTTTTCTCTAACAAAGTGAAAATCAACCTCTACATGTTTTGTCCGAGCATGAAAGACAGGATTGGCAGAAAGGTAGGTTGCTCCAAGATTGTCACACCATAATGTAGGAGACGACTTTGGGACAATGCCAAGTTCACTGAGAAGAGCCTCTAGCCATGTTAATTCAGCAACAGTGTCAGCAAGCGCTTTGTACTCAGATTCTGTTGAAGACCGGGAGACTGTTTGCTGTTTTCTTGCATTCCAAGAGATTAAGTTCGATCCAAAATAGACTGCGAATCCCCCCGTGGATCGACGGTCTTCCGGACAACCAGCCCAGTCAGCGTCCGAGTAAGCTTTGAGACTATTCGACCATTGGGAATCAGTAAAGGCATGAAGATTTGTTGAGGAAGCATGTCGAATAAACAATCCATAATGCGATGTGCCTTTGAGATAGCGAATGATACGTTTGACCGCCGACCAATGATTGTCCGTAGGAGCATGCATATATTGGCAAACTTTGTTAACTGCATAGGTTATATCAGGCCGTGAAAGAGTGACATATTGCAGTGCTCCGACGGCTTGTCTGAATTTGGTTGGATCGGATGAGGGAGCACTATCACCAAGAGATAAAATCTGAGAACTGCTCATCGGAGAGGGTACGGGCTTGCAGTCCGCTAAGCCGGTTTTGGTGATGAGCTCCGAGATGTATTTCCGTTGAGAGAGAATAATGTTCTTCCCTTGAGGTACAATTTCAATCCCCAAAAAATAGTGCAAGGCACCCAAATCTTTAACCGCAAAGGCAGAGCTAAGCTTGCTTATTACCTCGTTGATGGCATTAGGATTATTACCTGTGACGATGATATCGTCAACATAAACAAGGACATACACCAGCGTACCGTTGTTTTTCAAAATGAAAAGAGACGGGTCAGTTGTCGACCCATTGAACCCGATGGAGTGAAGAGTGCCAGATAGCCGATGAAACCAAGCTCTAGGTGCCTGCTTAAGCCCATATAAGGACTTATGAAGAAGACAAACGTGATTGGGTTTGTCCTTATCAACAAAGCCCGCGGGTTGGCGCATGTATACGGTCTCTTCTAAGTCTCCATGTAAGAACGCATTCTGAACGTCAAGTTGGCATAGTGGCCACTCATTTGTCACTGCCAAGGAGAGGAGAACCCGGATGGTGGTAGCTTTTATGACGGGACTGAATGTCTCCTGGTAATCAATTCCGGGTTGTTGACGATAGCCCTTGGCAACAAGGCGAGCTTTGAATCGAGTGACTTTTCCATCCTGATCTTTCTTAAACCTGTACACCCACTTAGAGTCAATAACATTAGTATTTCGGACAGGTGGAACAAGAGACCATGTGCCATTTTTCGCTAGCGCGGTAAACTCTTTGTTCATGGCATTGCGCCACTCCGGCGACTTGTTGGCGGCGGTAAAGGAGGTAGGTTCAGAGGTGAGAGAAGAGTAACATGAGGTCTGAAAGGAAGCGGGAGAATAACGAGTTACAGGGGTGGGATTTGGCCGCAAATTGGCAGGCCGAGGGCGAGGTTGGGGAGGCTGTTGGGGCTGATTTGGGGCTGAAGGAGCAACTGAAGGGGTGTGTTGGCTTGAAGCCAAGGGTGAAGAGGGTGGGGATGGGTCATTAGGAGGTGTAGAATGGGTTGGAATTGTGGAGGGATCCGAGTAAGTAGAGTAATAAGGATCCGGGTTGGGGGTAGGTTCCGGTTTGGATTTCTGTGCACACGGGAAGAATTCCTCATCAAAACAAACGTGTCTGGCGACATAGACCCGATCAGTGGCTAAGTCAAGGCAACGATAACCATGATGAACGGGGCTATAACCAAGAAAGAGACAAGGGGTAGAACGGAAGTCCATTTTGTGAGGATTGTAGGGACGGAGATAAGGAAAGCATTGACAACCAAATACGCGAAGAAACGAGTAATCGGGAGGGCGGTGAAAGATATGTTGGTAGGGAGACTTGTTGGAATTTGAACGCGAGGGCATGCGATTGATTAGAAAAACCGCCGTTTCAAAGGCAAAGTGCCAAAAACGTTCTGGTAGGTGGGATTGGGCTAGAAGGGCAAGACCCGTTTCAACCACATGGCGGTGACGGCGTTCAACCGTACCATTTTGTTCACTCGTGTGAGGGCACGAGCGACGATGAACAATTCCAAGGGACGAGAGAAGGGGGGATAAGCTTCGAAATTCACCCCCCCAATCAGTTTGAACGTTCTTAATTTTTGTGTTGAATTGACGTTCTGCCATGGTAATAAATGATTGAAAAGTCGGGTATACGTCTGATTTTTGTGCCAACGGAAAGTACCACATGTATCTAGTATGGTGGTCAACACACAAAAGAAAATATCGATGACCATCAGAAGATAAAGTAGGAGCTGGTCCCCAAACATCACAATAAATCAAATCCAAAATATTATTGCTACGAAAATTAGAAACAGATAACGAAAGTTTAGACGACTTTCCCATTTGGCAGGGAGTACATAAAGAAGAACAAAGTTTATTCAAAACAGGTAAAGAGAAAGCAGAAACAATTGATTGAAAAACACGAGCATGCGGGTGTCCAAGACGATTGTGCCAGATGGTTGACGAAGCTTTAGTAGCGGTAAAGGAGACACGTGGAATAGACTTCAGTTGTGGTAGGCTAAGTGAGTATAAACCATCTTTACTTGGACCCATGAGTAGGATATGCCGTGTAGACTCGTCCTTCACAACAAAAAAAGACGAATGAAATTCAAAGAAAACATTGTTTTCAGTACAAAATTGTTGGACGGAAAGAAGATTCTTTTTGATTTGAGGAACATGCAAGATGTTAGAAAGATTTAACGTTTTGTTTGGAGAATAGAATTTAGAAGAACCAACATGAAAGATAGGAAGAGGATTACCGTCGCCAACATGGAGTGCTTCATTACCAAAGTATGGTTCAGAGTTATCCAAGCTTGTCAAATCCAGTGTAACGTGACTGTTGGACCCTGTGTCAGGAAACCATGGGGAGTGGCCGGATTGAGAAGCATTTTCCGAGAAAGAAGCATAGTTAGCCTGCGGTTTTTGTCGAGCATTGCCTGGCCCGGACTGATTTGGACATTGAGATGGAATGTGAGCAATACCACATCTGTTACAATGTCCATAAACTGTGTTTTGGGTGGATGCCCAAGCAAATTGTTGGGTGCGATTGTTGCTTCGACCTTCGTCGCGGTTGCGAGAATAGTTTCCTCGGTTGTTGTTGCGATAGTTGCCTTCGGTTGCCACGGTTGCCACAAGCTGCATAGAAAGCTTGCGGTTGAGGATTAGGAGAGGCCGTGGGGCTCAACTGAAGACCAAGTTGAGAGGCAATTTGTTGCAGTGATTGAAGTTGTGATGATTGAATAGCATTAGGATGAATCAGGGAGTCCGTAGTTGCTGTGAAAGCTTGTGGCACAGCAGGGGCAGATCTGGAATACATGAAATCATGATCATTCAACAAGCCATGGAGTTCAATGAACGTTACTGGTGGTACTCGGCCAAGCAGGGAAGACTTTAATAGGGTGTATTCTGGTCGAAGACCAGATATGGCGAGCATGACCAATTCTTTATCTGGTACAGGAGCGTTGATATTGGCAAGGGCATTAGCATACTCTTGAGCACGAGTCAAATAAGCAATTGGAGTTTCAACACCTTTTTGTTCAATGCGCATGAGTTGAATCCGGAGAGAATACTCGCGTGTTGGATTACTCGGCGCATAGGCACGAGCAAGGGCAAGCCATAATTCTCTGGAGGTCGGGCCTTGAACATGTTGAAAGGACGCTTCAGAGATGGTTGAAGTAATAATCATTCGAACATGAGCATCATTAGTGATCCAGTGGAGATAACTAGGGTTATCAACCGAGGCTGTATCTGTTGTAGCGGCTGTCTTTGAAGGTGGACACTTGATTGTTCCATCCACGTAGCCAAAAAGGTTGTTGGTTATGAGAAATGGTTGAATCATCTCCTTCCAGAACCCATAGTTGGTGGGTGTTAAAGAGAACGCGAACTTATGTGAGTTGTGAGCAGTTTTCTCTGCAGTGGAGAAGGAACTGATCATGGCCATTGGTAAAGAAATCGAGAAGGAAGAAGGCTGCTTGGGCAGCGATTGAGTGTTGGCGTCGGGGTTGGGATTAGGGGCTGTGACGGCAGAATTAGGGTTAGGTTAATCTTGGCTCTGATACCAAAATAAACCGTGTTATTGAATTGAATTGATATTGATTTCTGAATGATTGATTACAATAGAGAGCATTGATAATATATACCTAAGCTATATTAAGTAAGTAAACTAGGGCCGGCTCTATTATGTCTAACATATATCATATATGTGGGAGTGTGGGACACAAAGTTTGAGGTGAAGATACCGCCCAGTCCGCCTGTGACGCGGGTGGATACCCCTATTGTGAAAACACTTCAAGAAAACATCCCCTTTGGAAGAAAGTTTAGACACGTGCCCATTTCTAAAAATAAATCCTTTGTCACAGATATTATCCACAAACAAAAAAAACACAACTTACGATAAGTATAAGTAATGCAGATTTTAGTTAGCTAAATGTCAATTTTACCTTTTAATGCATTTAAGATACTAACTGACTTGAAAAGCTTGCAAAGTTGAAGAATAGGTGAAATTATGGGCAAAATAAGAAAGTTAGTAGATTATAACCATCCATTTAATAAAAGCACAGCATTTTTGGGACCAATAAAATAAAAATATGGACTGCAATTTTGAGATGGACTGAGTGAAAAAATAGACCCCCAGAGCCCGTCATGTTTTGACCCAGACTAAAATGACACGTTACAACCCAAATCCATTCTGATCCTTTACCCAACATGCCCTACACATCTCACAACTATTAGAACAACCTCACCATATAATGCCACATAAGTTTCACCTTTAAATTGGTGCTAATTACATATCCTCTTTATGGCGTTCACACAGTCTTCATTACCAGATATTATGCGGCAAAAAGGCATTATAGATGCCCTGAAACTTGACCCAAACATATGCAACAAGCTGTTGCTAACAGAAGCCTAAACAGGGACAATCTGTACACAATAGGTAACGTTTATTGACAATTTTACCCTTACATCATAAGAAAAGACTAAAGTAAGTGTCTTAGATGCAAGGCTAAAATTGCAAGACTATAATTGTTTTTTTGTGTGTGTACAAATCACTTCCCTGATCAAATTATAGAATCTGATGCAAAGCAAACATAGATCTTGAGTTCTTGAAAGACTTTCATAATTTAAAAATCATCTACAAATTATATTACATATCAGAGGAAGAAAGCATAACAAACCTTAAGGGTCATATAATCACGACTTAGTAAATATCTTCCATCTTTCCCAAACTTTATATCTGAAATAGAGGCTATTATCTCAGTGAAGAATGATCTTGAACCAGGTGCTTCCTGTTCATCAAACCTAATATTGTTTTGACAATTATTAAAAATACTCCACTGCATACCCTTACAAATAAAAGCAGAAAGAATAAAATAAAATAACACTTACAATTTAGAATGCTTATCACACAAGGCAGACTGACGCAAGTCAATAAGGCGAATAGATCCTTTGGAACTACTATATGCTAGTGTATGACACTGACTAGGATGAAACTCTGCTGATGTAATCACCTCTGCAACAAAGAGAGTCAAAGTCAAGGCTTGCTAAGATCTTAACTGGTTGTGAAATAAGGCAATAACCCATCTATTTATAGGCCAACCAACTCTGTGAATATATTGTGGGCCATGGCCTATAAAATAGTTTTTATATATTGGTGGTGTTAATTGAAAAGGTTGAATACAAGGGTGGCCTCCAAATACATTGTCCCTTTGATTATTATTTAACTTTATGAATGTGTTCACGAGTTACAAATTTAGCTTTAAGAAAATAAAATAACATCAAGTTGAAAATAAAGACTGAAGATGATAATCGCTAACTTGGTCATTTCTGGACCCAAAGTGTGTGTTTTCAAACAGTAGGAAAAAAATCCAATGTGATTGAATCAGCACAAAGAAGATAAGGGTTACCTACTCTATATAGTTGTAAATCTGACAATTATAAAAAATACTCTACCAGTTAGGTCATCCATGTTTGCAGGCTTGACATCCACAATGTTGAAACTTTGGTTGCTAATTTCCAAATTCCAAAGGTTTATCCGAAGATCATCAGCAGATATAAATGTTTCACCATCACTAAGGCAAAAACAAAAAAAGAGAGAGAGAGAAGGGGGGGGGGGGGGGGTCAGTAGATGATCAAGGAATCAAATCCATGCAAAAGATAACTGTCAAAATGAATAACTGCTTTATCATTGCATCTGTATGACTGAAATATTATTATTTTCATTATTGCAATAATTAGTTTCTTTTAAGTGTTTGAACAAAAATACGCTGCTTCTGATTGTTTGAACATCTCGGGCAAAACAATCAGTTTCATAACAGCTGCAAGAAAACTGATTTTCTAAATCTCAACTAAAATTAACTACAGTTTGAAGCCCAAATTGAAAAATATTTCATTATGTTAACAAAGGATTCTTTTTTCACAAAGTTATCCTTTATGATCATTTCATCTACTTAATTTCATGCTCTATCAGATTCACAAGTTCTTTTTAAGTGTTTGAATAAACACATCCTGTTTCTTAATTGTCTGGTTAGCTACGATGAAACTGATTATCTATGAGTTTAAACAAAATGACGTATACTTTGAAACCTAACTTGATAAACTTTTTAACCCCTATTTAACCAAAAGTCACTTTTTTTTTCAACAAATATATCCTTTATGACCATTTTATCTAATAATTTCTTGAGCTACCAGACTTGACAGTCTAAGTGTTAAGAAAATCATATTCTGATTCTGATTATATAGAAGGTTAAATAATCAGTTTCATAACAACCAATATGATTATCTCAATGTCAAATAAAAGTACTAATAGTTCAAAATTATTAAACTCTGGTTAGCGAATATCATATGATCACTTTTAAAACACACATCCAATCACACAATCGGCAGAACCATAAATATTATAAATATTCAGGTGGTGGTGATGGGGTGGGGGAACTAGTGTTCTTGACTATTTTATCAGATCAACTATAAAAACTCATTATTTTCATACCAAGACAGCAGATTATCATTGTTCTAGGTACCTGATACTCAAGGGTCAAGCATAGGATAGTAAACATATTTATTAAAGCCATAATGACTGATAAAAAACTTCCAAAACTGAAGAAAGAAGACCCAAACCTGTTATTCGATATGGAATTGATATGATAGTCATGTGCATGAGCATATACTCTTCTACATCTTGCAACAAGGCTGGTTTCGTTGCTAGTTACCTACAATTTTTTAATTTTGGGTGTTAAAAACTAAGAAAGATTGATATAATGGAGAATTAACAATGTCATCTGTAAAAATTCTGGAGAAAATTATTATACAAGTGGTGTTTATATGCACATGCATATTCTCGTATAAGAATAAATTTGTAAAGTCACTAGAAACAATAATTATGTCATTTTAAGGCAAAAGAAAACGCTCTAAATTCTTTTAGCAAGAAAAATCCATAATTGAATAATACATTTTAGAATTGGTCAAAATGGATCATGACCTAAACGTGAAGATTGTTAACTATCCTCATGTTTAAAGTACCATGAATGAGACTAGACAGTACAAGAAGCAAAATGAGTTGGTCAGGTTATTTGGCTAAAATGGATCAACTCTTCAAAAAACACTTTCTGTTCCTATGTGCATAACCTATTTTATAGACCACCCAAGTATGTAGTAAGTATCTTTTGTACCAAAATATGACCAAAAACATGCCTAATAACAAAAATGCCCTAAAATACTTGAATAAACAATAATACCATAGTGTTCGGCTATCGATAAGCAACAATTCAAAAGAAAAGCCTAAATATTTTTGCCATTTTACAATATCCTAAATGTTTTTGCCATTTTACAATATTGCAGCATTGGGTGGCCTGTAAAGTAGCTCACATACAGGTTCTAATACAAGATATATCTTGAACAATGACCTCCACAATTAAACACGTAATTTATATGTACGAGTCAAAACAGGTTGTGAACCCAAAAACACATTTTGTTCTTAGTGGTTGCTAATGTGTTAAACATGATTAGTATTACTAATTACACTGTTACAAACTTACAATACTGATATAAACTTTTTTAATAAATAGATTTAGAAAGTTGCATGCATTTAAATACTATTCGGATGACTTTCAACCTGTTTGACCCATTTATTTTTTAGTTAAATCTTTTAGCTCAACCCATTTGACCTATTGATAGAGCATCTCCTATGTTAACACTAGCTGTACACTTGCACACAAAAACAGTGTAAATGTACCAAAGACCTCTCGAATGCTGATACCAAACCTTCACACTATAACCCTTATATTCCCATGATTGAAATATATTATTTTATTATGTATTTTAAGTTAATTAAAAAGGTTTAGTGTACACATTGCCAAGAAAAATTGTGTAAGCATACTCCCAAAAAAAGTTTACTCTTCTACATTACTTTAGCGTAAATATTTAGTGCTAACATTCGAGATGCTATTAAAGATGAGACAGCCTATACAGACCAGTTTACAACTATCTATGCGATAATAAAATCAAACACATAGGATAAGCTACAACTACCACAGGTAATCGAAGTGACGGAATGCCTCCTGGAGGAAATAAGTAATTGCTTATACTAGTGTAAGATTTGTCAGTGTAACCGCCATTTGCAAGATGTGGTTCAGGGATGGAAGTAAGACTGGAACTAGAAACATTGCCATTTCCAGCCGGTTTAGAAGGCTCCATGCTTACGTCAGCAATTTTCTTAATCTTCTTCTCTTGAACCTGTGTAAGTAAAAAAACACATTTAAGCCATAAATTTGTCCTTTACTCAAGACCAAATTTCACCATTTGTATTCAGAAACTGTTAGATGAGTGGACATTGTTAAAATTAAGTGATTCCAAATACAACTGTGAAGACAAGTAATGTCAAGTATAAAAAAAGGTTTTTGCAAATCATCATTTTCATGCTAAATCATTAATAAAAACAATAAATCATAAACCAAGTTGGTTATTGTAATTCAATTACTAAATACCACCCTTAAACATAACCCTAAGGGATATGTTTATCGCATTCACCAATATGCTATTGAGTTATCAATCATAATTACTATGACATATTAACGTTTTGGGAAAAATTTATGGGTCACTTTACAAGTTGAAAAGTAAATACATATGAGTCTACTACCAAAACAATTGCAAGTAATATATAAGCTATAGTGCTACCTTCCAGTATTTAATGGTTTTATCATTAGTAGACAGAAGAAAGAGGGCACCATTGGCTGTTTGGCACCATCTGATTTTGTTGATTTTCTCCTCGATCTCTAAACTCTTTAAATAATCAAACTAAAAGAAAAAAAAATGAAAATGAATAAATAGAACCATAGGGGATAGTGGAACCTAATTGAGAAGAAAATCTAAAACTAATAAAAGGTAAAAAGACAAAATTAAATGTAAAAACCTCAGGTTCATGGCTCTGAAACTCAGTTTTGTAGCGAAATTCTGGATGCCTACTATTTGAATTATCAGTCTTCTCTAAATCTCTTCTATTTCCACCATGCTACAACAAAAAATTGGAACTTGTGAGTAGCAAGATAGACTTAAGAAATTAGAAAAGAACACAAAAAGGACTAAATAACACGCATGTTCCCTATGGTAAGGCCATATTTTGGATTTGGTCCTAGCTTATGAGATACCATTAATTTGTTACAACCTTTAGCAAAATTGTAATGCATTAGGTCCCTAACACTAACTGATGTTAAAATTAGTAGTTAAACTGACGTGAATCCTTTGAACTCTTTTAATTAAAACAATGCAGTTAATCTGATGTAAAAGGTCATTTCACATCAGTTTAACAACCATTTTGACTCAGTTAGTGTTAGGTACTAAATGCACTACAAAGTTGCAAAATGATGAGACCAAATCCGTAATTCTCAAAAATTAGGAATAATTCCAAAATATGAGGATACCACTGGAAACATTCATGTAATTTACTCATAATAAATGAGCAGACCACACAAAAAAGTATCTCAACAATATATAGGTAAAAATAATTTCTGGCATAACCAACCTCCTTTTTATCAGACCTCTCAAATAATACTACCCTGCCCCCACGATCACCAGTAGCAAGATGATCACCACTTTTATCGAACTCAATTGCTGATATGATATCAACTGCAGAAAATACAAATCCAGTATTGGATCATTTCATAATGCAAACTAAGTGAAATAATGCTGTATAATTAAGTTTTATACAATAACTATGCTAAGTAGCCAAGTTAGCTTGCATTGTCATTATTAAGTGCAAAAAAAAAGAAGATAGAGGCAAAAGGATGAAAGACACAGGTACTTTACTACACTCACAACAATCTAAAAACTGAACAAATGTATACACAGCCTTTTAAATAACCTTTACAGAAAAAGATTCAACATGAAAGAAACAAAGAAATACAATGGTAGTTATGCTGTAAAGAAACAAAGTTCTATATAATCTTTGCATTTAAGAATACTGTAAATAAACACTTCAGCAAATCACCAATAAGGTAAATAATCAACATTAATATCAATTATAACAATTAAAGCCCACAACAGAAACATCATAATAACACTTTTGGATCCTACTGTTAGCATCGTTGTTTTGCTATATCATTATGAAATAAGCACCAGTACCCAAGGCTCAGTGTAAATCTAAGTAACAAAAGACAAGTCATATATTGACAACTGATGAAATCACACGTCTGATGGGGTCAACTCTTGCTTTTCACGTGTGGCAAAGCCGCAAAAACGTGTCAATGATTAATAAGGACAGTAAAATTATACAAAGTTCCAAAATAAGCTCACGTGAAGAGTATGTTACAACTTAAATCCTTGAGCAATATAACAAGAACCAAATTCTAGGTCTAAACTTTAAAAATACGTGTAATAATCAATAAAAAAAAGTCATCACACAGATGTGAAACTCCAACAAGCACTAAATGACTAAATTATATGCAACCAAAACCTAATATGTTCTTAATAACTAGTGTAGCAGTAAATGACTAAATTATATGCAACAAAAGCCTAATAGTTTCTTAATCACTAGTGTAAACATTAACAATATCCATAAGCATACCATACACCTACTCACTCTCCAGACAATTATATTATAAGCAATAGAATGTTATTGATCAAAGCATTAGCTCAAATTCATGACTGTTGTTTTTATCCAGCAAGAACATCATTACATAAACAGTTATATTATAAGCAATAGAATGTTATTAATTTAATTCACAGTAGTAGATCAAAGCACAAGCTCAAAGTCATCACTGTTGCTTTTATCCAATCATTACATAATCATATCAAGCCCCACTGTCTACAGAACCCTAGCCCAATCATTTCCAGACTCTCCTATAACTCAACGATAAACCACCGATCGACGAAACAATCAAAATCACATTCAATTCAAACCCTAACCAATACACATCCATAAATCCCTAGGATAATAAACCAAATATATATAAAAATAACAATAATAATAAGGAGGTAGGTAGTTTACCTTCCTGTACTTCTTCACCGGCGGTTCGTTCACCGAACACCTGCGAGAATTTCCACTCGAGCGGAGGTGGAGGACCGCCAGGAGCTGCCGCAACACCTCCTCCATCGCCACCGGCCATTTCAAACTATTATTTAAATGAACGATAAATGAATGAAGTGAATGAATCCAAAGTAGAAGCAAATCAACAACGGATCGTTGAATCAATTGGTAATTGTAATAGATCCTCACTTATTAATTCCATCAGCAAATAATATAAAAAAGTGGAGGTTTGAGATTCAATTATTAACGAGCATCGTTGTAATCATCATCATCAACAAATCGCTTCGTTCATTCAGAGATTATTATTATAATTATTTTCTCTCTCTTGTCTTGTCTTGTTGTTTACAACAAACACACTTTCTCTCTCTAGAATTTGGGCAAGGAAGGAAGGAGATATTCGGAAAATTGAAGTGACCGGACCGTTCCTTTTGCCTCCGATTCATTAACACATACTAATAATAATAATAATAATAATAATGATTAGGCAACTGTGTTCTTACGGTCTAGTTTAGTAACGCGTTGTGTACAATTTACACGCCCTTACTTGTGAGTGCGCACTTAGGGATTTCCTAGCTCGTTATAATAATAATAATAATAATAATAATAATAATAATAATAATAATAATTATTATTATTATTATAATAATAATAATAATAATGCATTTTCACCCATCAATGTCAAGTAAAACCCGATTTAGGTGATGTTTGTTTTTTTAAGACAAAAATTGTCTGCAATCTGATTTCATCTGATTTAATGTCTGTAACTGAATATGTGGTCTGAAGATCTGCAATCTGAAAATATAATACTGTTTGTTTTATAAACTGTCTGCATAAGCTGAAAAGTAGTTACCTATCATATATGTTACAGTAGATAAAAGTCATTTAACGTTTGTAGACTGCTAAAATAATTGGTAGTGGTGTACGAACTATGAAAGTGGATGGTGGTAGACAATTATGGTAGGCGGTGATGGACGGTTGTGGTGGTGGGTGGTGGACCTTGATGGTGGCTGACAATGGGTGGTGGTGGTGATGAACGGTGGTGGTGGGTGGTGGACTATGGTGGCGGTGGATGGCGGTGGCGGGTGGTGGTGGATGGTGGTGGCGACGAACGGTGGGTGGTGGCGGTGGCGGTGGCGGGTGGTGCTGGCGACGGACGATGGGTGGTGGTGGTGGATGGTGGTGGTAGTGGACGGTGTTGTGGTCGATGGGGGTGGTGGCGGCAGACGGTGGTGGTGGTGGACAGTGGTGGTGGCGGCAGACGGTGGGTGGTGGTGGGTGGTGGTGGCGGCGGACGGTGGTGGTGGGTGGTGGTGGTGACGGACGGTGGTGGTGGCGGACGGTGGCGGTTGGTGGTGGTGGCGGACGGTGGGTGATGGTGGTGTTGGACATTGGGTGTTGGTACTTGGTATGATGTTAAGAAATGTGAAGATGGTTAAAAAAGCTTATTTTTTAAGACCATAAAAGCAATTTTCAGATCTTTTTTTTTTAAAACAAACAGTCTTCAAGAGCTTATGTCTGTGCGCCCGACATAGGATCCTTGCAGACTTTATAAGCAAAAACAAACACAACCTGACTGAACCCAACACCGATATCAAATTAGTTGTAAATTCTTGTTTTTTGATTTAACTGTATGGTTGGTTAATGTTGTTTGTAAATATTATCAATTAGGTTACTAACCCGTGTAGTACACAAATGGAAATTAGGAAATTCGCCACGTAAAGAAATTTGATTATATATTTGAATATTATATTATTTATTTTTTTAACCATTATAAAATGTTTTTTTATAGCTTCATATAAAATATATTTTTTTCTATCTAATTAAATAAAGTTTTACATGTTAATTAATATAAAAACAAATTTAGATTGGGGTAAAGATAAAATTAATAAACGTTTGGAATATTAATAAACTTTTGGTGAATCCCGTAAACAAATTAGAAACTATTCATATAAATTTGAATCACAAAACTGTTTGGAATTTTAAAAAACATTTTGGAGTAAACTACGCATTCATGTCATGTGGTTTCATATCCATTCACATGTTCCACTTCCACTAAGGCTAAGCAATAAAAACCAAGTTGGTTTCGTTCTCATGTAGGAACACATAATGTCGGAAGATACATTGTATTATCATGTATGCTTGGATTCTATTGCACTGTTTAATTCATTATGAATGAAAAAAATGTGAGTTATAAGACCAAAAGTTAAAACAAATAGTAATCTGGTTTTGAAAAACATTTAAAGAATGATAAATTACCCTCTCATCTACTAGTATCGTCTCTATTGACCAGTCTTCGTTTGGTTTGCTTTTGTCCTTCAAATATCACATCTTTAGAATATGAACTTTCAAAACACAATACTCTTTTCGGACATTGTGACCATTCAACAGGATAATCTTGGGTTGTTCCATTAGCCTGTTTATAAAATGATAAAGTAGACCTTGAATGCACTAATATAAAATAAAATTATAGACCTTGAATGATAATGAAAAGAATGAATTGCAGAGAATTTGTGTGAAAAATGAAAGAATTAGTGATGTGTTATACTTGAAGTAAATGTTGAATGACTTTTGAAAATGAAATTATTAAAATTATATTTTACTATAATTATAATATTGTAAAATTAAATAAAATTTAATTATCTATGAAAATGTCAAAATTTAAAAATATACTTATATTGTTTCCAAATAACAGATAATGAATATCATATGTGTTTTTAAATTTTTATAAAAGTATTGACTGACCAGTAATGGTAAACCAAAATATTTTATGACTATTTTTTAATAGATAAATTAATTAATGGTGATTAAAAAAGGAATGTCGTTTCAAAATGATTTAATTTAAACTGAGACCATGGAATGAAATTATAATGAAAGTTATGATACTTAATGTATGCATCTATGTATAAATTAAAATTTAAATAATCAAATTACAATTGGAAATGTCAAACCAAGGTTATGGTCCATTATTGAATTTAAATTGGAAGTTACCATACTTAATATATGTTTATCAAAAAGGTATAATGTAGTTAATAATAAATATATTAAAAATCGTGTATAATTTTCTATTACAAGTAGGGGTGGCAATCTTGACCCATGGGTTGAATGGGTTGTATCAAAATGTATAAGATTGGTTAGAATGGGTCAAACTGAAAAAGAAAATGATTGAAACGGGTTAAAACGAGTTGACATTTCTCGGGGATTTTTTAATGGAACGAGAAAAACGGAGGAAACTTTTTGGTATTTTTTACTTTTTAATATTTTGATTTACATTTCGAGTTATAATTTTTTAATTATTTTTTTGAATTTTTCGGTGATGGGTTTTCCCATTTTGACCAATTTTAAAACCCCTCACCAAAATATTAAAAAAAATAATTAAAAAATTATAACTCGAAATATAAATAAAAAACTTAAAAAGTAAAAATACCAAAAAGTTTCCTCCGTTTTTCTCGTTCCATAAAAAAACCCGAGAAATGTCAACCCGTTTTGACCCGTTTCAATCATTTTCTTTTTTTAGTTTGACCCATTCTCACCCATCTTATACATTTTGATACACAACTCATTCAACCCATGGGTCAAGATTGTCACCCCTAGTTACAAGTGCCTAATTTTTAGTTAATAACGTATTAATTTTTATTTACTATATTTTAGTTAATAAAATTTTTTTATTTAAATACAATAGTGTATTAACGCGTTTAAAATAAAATGTTACCGTTTAAAATGCTAGTAAGTAGTTCTCTTGGAGTTAAAAAAAACTCTATAACTTTTTCAGAAACTTCTAAATGAATTTGTGGAAACTAATAACGATAAAAAATTGTAATATTTCTTTCAATTATAATATTTAGGTAGGTTTTCTATATTTTAATTTATAAGAACTTTTTAAGAAACTTCCAAATGAATTTGTGAAAACTATTAACGATAAGTTTAAAGATAAGCCTCAAACACTTCAAATTCAACATTATAAGATGTTGTCTTATAATGTTGAATTAACAAATATTGTAAAGGTGTATGTTTTGCAAATGGATTGGTTGAAATACTCGCCGATGTGTGTTCGTCGAAAACAATTGATTATATTTATTTTAAGTGCACATGACAACAAATGGACAGTTAGAACTCCATCCAAGGAGGCAACTTCAACTGGTTTTCGATACCCTTGTGTTATACAATCATCATAAAAGGAACTGCAAATTGGTATATTTAAGCAATTATGTATTTCATTTTTTTATTTATAATTATTCATTGTAAATAATCATATTTTCTTTTTCTTTTAATTGGTTGTATCAAATAAAGGTATTGTAATTAACCATTTTTATAATTTCTCTTGGTTTTGAATTTATAAAGTATTGGTATTTTCTTGTATTTATTTTTGTACTATCGCCATAATATGTTTGTTAAATTTGAATGGTTTATGTTAATCTTTCCATTTTGTATACATTTTGAACTTAAATATCTCGGATTAAAAGTTTTCCAATCTCTAAATCTTTCCAACATTTTTTTAGAATTCCATTAAAGTAACAATTAATTGTTACACGATTCTATTTGAATTTGAATTCCATATCAAGATTATATTATAATATGTTAATTATTTCAAAATTATTGTTTAAAATAAAACCCTATGGTCATTAAATTATTCATAATTATAGATTCGTATAATAGTTCCAATATTAAAACATTTTAATTATGTCAAAATGAATACTTAAAATAAAGCTATGCATTAAAAATTTTTCAATCTTAAAATACTTTCCAGTTTAAGGTTAAAATTCCATTATAATACCAATTAATGATTACATAATGTTATTTGAAGTTAAAAATAAGCCTTTAAATATTTTCCGATATCAAAATATTATCAAGACTTTTTAGAATTCCATTAAAATACCAATTAATGATTACACAATTCTACTTGAGTATTATACTATAACTAGGTTATTAACCCGTGTACGACATAGGTGGAAATATAAAAACCGTTAATTAAACATATATTTTGCGAGTAAGCATACTTATATAAAGAGTAATACAAATTTAATAAAGAAAACGCAAAAGATTTACCAAACCAAGTAAGCATTCGTTTGCGTGTTTTGCGAGCGTAGAATGCTCACCATGAGTGCTCATGACCGAAGTTGTCAAGACTCTACAAAAAGAGTAAACCTTTATTATCAGCATCGCATTGCATACAATATGGATAATACCTTCGAGTAAATAAAAAAGAATTAGAAATAAACTCATGCTAATTGAGTACTAAGTGTCCCGATAAACCTAAGCTAACCAAATTTCTCATCTTGAGTCGTATGTGTTTTATAAGTACATTTCATGAAATGAAGTGTAATTATGAAAATGGTTGAGAACCCTACACGTGTACGAGTAAAGTGTTGTGTTACAAAACTTGAATGTCATTTTGTAATAGGCATACAAAAACATATTTATAATCTTTATGTCTATAAACAAAAGTCAACGTTACTACAAAAAAAAATTACCATATAAAAAGAATTAGAAATAAACGCATGCTAATTGAGTACTAAGTGTCCCGATAAACCTAAGCTAACCAAAGTTCTCATCTTGAGCCGTCTGTGTTTTATAAGTACATTTCATGAAATGAAGTGTAATTATGAAAATGGTTGAGAACCCTACACGTGTACGGGTAAAGTGTTGTGTTACAAAACTTGAATGTCATTTTGTAATAGGCATACAAAAACATATTTATAATCTTTATGTCTATAAACAAAAGTCAACGTTACTAAAAAAAATTACCATATAAAAGTTTGGTATAACTAAAGGCCTTGGGAATCTCGGGACATTTCCCCGTACAATCACCAACGCAAAAAAACAAACAGACAATGTTCAACACATGAACAACCTAAAGTCATAATCCTCTCCTACTCAAACTTGACAACATGCTCCAATTCTAGACAACTCATTGACCCGTGTATTACACGGGTGGAAATTGTAATAATGTTATTATAATTATATATTTATATATATGAATATTTTTTAAATTATGTATTTATATAAATGAACGGTTTTACATAAATGTAATGGTTTTTGTATTGAAAATAGATTGGAGACGTACAAAGTCATGGAAATAATAGTAACATTATTTAATGATCTAACATACCATTTGATAGTAGATTTATTAGCAGGTGTATAAGATTACAATATGAAAGATCGTCTAAATAAACTAAAGCAACAAATGAGCAAGAAAATTGTTTACTAAACTATATAAAGTTACAAATAATGAAATTACATATTAAATTTTAAATTTGATACAAGACATTAATGTAAACAAATCAAGAAATTACATAGCCGTTGTTAAAAAAATCAAGTTCTCTGCATGTATCATAAAGTTTCTAAACTGCAGTAACTTTCTTCTATCATTCTCTTCTTCTTCCTTTCACCTGTCATTTTATTCATACCTATTTATCAAATAACAACAAAATTAACAAAACTTAATATCTCGATGGGGACAAAAAAAAAACAATTAATTTCAGCTACATATAAACTTCATGGAATGATAAGCATTTGCGAAAAGTAAAGATTACCTTTATCGTTGGCATCTCTATCCCATTTACCATATGTGTATCACTTATGAGCTCCAATGTTGCATATAAGAATTTTGATCCTTTTTGCAAGAAATAGTGTCTATATGGTCCTTTCTGTCTACACCCAGTTTGGCACCAACTCAATCAATTGGTCAAACGGCAATATTAAAATATTGTCAATGCTGGAAAGGTCAAAAGACAGTTAATTATAAAAATGTTATATAAAAGTAATTTATGGAAAGCTTAATTAAAGATTTATTATTAGAAAAATTACAAAAGCAGTTGACTAAATAAATACTTTTGAAACAGTATTACATTTAATTAAATTGAAACCGTATGCAAATAATTAGGTGACAAAATAATTGAAACTTAAAATATGGATATCAACAATTACAGAAACTTCAATTAGTCACCAAACCGTTGACTTCAATTAGAAAACAATTTCCAATAACGTGTTCCAATGCTCATGGCCTTACTCTAGTTTTAATTATATCATCAAAGCTTATAAACGACAAACCATATAGGTGACCTTTAAACTCATAGGAATTTGAAAGATGAGTTTCGGCAGTGAAGCATAGCTTGTGTGGGCAACATACCGGTAAGTTGTAACATCCTAAATATTATAATGATAAATAAAGAAAGTTACGTTGTGATTTCGCGTTATTAATTAAGTAATATCGAGTAAAGGACGGATCATGGACTTAGATTAATTAAGGTGGGTTAAATGGGTATGGGCCTTAGGTCCATGGGCTTTAAGGGAAATATCCCCTAAACCAACCTAAAACCCTAAACCCTCATTTATTTCCATCTTATTCTCTACACACTTAAAACACACACACACCCTACACCACCATAAACATTACGGCCGATAGGGAAAGAGGGAAATCGAGATCGAGCAAACATCCGATTGTGGTAGATCTTTGCTATACGAGCCATACACGAAGATCTAGAGTCCATAAGCAAGCTAACCGAGACCGAAAGGTAAGCCGTTTTACTTTAAAGTTTACGTTTTTAGTAACGTTTAACCTTGAAACTTAGAACAGGTATAGATCGGATACAAATGAAACGTAAAGTTGTGAACTTGATGCTAAAACGAACTCGTTAGACCTTCAAACATGTGCGGCTCGTGTAAAATGAACCCTAGATCTAGTAGTAAATGTTTAAGCCTTAAAGATTCATGCTTTATGTTGTTACGTGTTAAGTTTTATCCGAAAACGAACATAAGAATGTTTACGGGTTTGGTTAAACTCACATTCAAGGCTTTCGTGATGAAACGATGATGATTATGGGGTTTGGGGACGAACAGTAGGCCGCAGTTGGATAACTTCGCCTAAGGCCAAGTTCGCTGTCAAGGTTAACTTCGCCTAAGGCCAAGTTCGCCAAGCCTAACTTCGCCTGGCTTAAAGTTCGCCATCAGCTAAGTTCGCCATCAGCTAAGTTCGCTTCCTAGTTAACTTCGCTGGATACATAAGTTCGCTGGTTATATAAGTACGCTGCTATATAACTTCGCCCAAAGCTAAGTTCGCTTAAGGTTTAACTTCGCCAAGTTAACTTCGCCTAAAGTTAAGTTCGCTTAGAAAATAAATTAAAAACCTGGAAAATGTGTTAAGACAGTTAATGTAAATAAAATTTTTCCAAGCTGACCTGGCAGCTCGACCCCAGCTAGGGGCTCTGCCCCTTGGACCCTGCTAGGGGCTGCCTCCCCTAGACCCCGATGTCAGGGGCGCTGCCCCCGGACCCCCGTTCGTTGTGGGTTATATAAAGATAGAAATACTACATGAGTAGTGGTAGTTAATTGATACATGTAAATGTTATACAGTTAGCCGTGCACAGCTCAAGAAGGGAATAACGATTAACGGAGAGCGTAACAGGATTCAGGTGAGTTTCTAGCCCCACTTCTGTGTTATGTTTTTGGGGCTGTGTGCATACTCGATATGTTTGTTAATACACTTATCCTAAGTGATAAGTGTATGCCTTATGTGAATGATGTGAAATGTATGAAGGATTGCTTGATAGTACGTGAACGATCTTCGGATATTGCACGTACTGTCGGGTTGTAGTGTTATGTATAAGGTAAGTATAAAGTATATGCTTATATGTATGAATGCGATAAAGCTAACAAACGAAGGAAAGGTATGGTTGTATGGTAACGAAGAGGGACAAGACCCTAATAATATCTGTGATGTTAGGGACCAGACCCTAATAATATCTATGATATTAGGGACCAGACCCTAATAATATCTGTGATGTTAGGGACTAGACCCTTATAATATCTGTGATGTTAGGGACCAGACCCTTATATATCTGTGAGGTTATAGGGCGAAAGGCTCTTTAAAACGTATGATTATGTATGTAAAGAAAGTATGAAGGTAAGAATGAAAGTATATGCACTTATGTATGTATGAAAGAAAGTTAAGAGGTTAAGTATGAAATGTAAGAAGGTATTGTATGATTGTGTGATTAACTAGAACTCACTCAGCGTAGCTGACTTTTAGTATGCACGCAGGTGAGTAGAATGAGGCAGGTAGCTTGAGGAGGACACATGGCAGAGTTGGACGAAGCTGGCTTCTGAAGATTTTGCTATGATGTTTTATTTTAAAAGACTATGTTTTGTTTTTAAATGACTATGAATGCTCGACAAGACAAGAATTATGGTTATGGAATGTAATGGTTTGAATGTTTTTAATGTTCCGCGAATGTTTTAATTAATTCTGATATTTAGAACTGCGTTCATGAGTAAATCCAACACGAAAGTAGGGCTACCGGTAACGGGGGCTTACATAAGTGGACATATTTGCTCCAAGTGAAGCTTTCCGAACAATCAAAGACCTATTCTCACCAAGCCAAACGTCATGCTTCGGGATGCAAGCCTTTCGTACATAAGCTTGAATTCTATTACCCTGTTACATTATTAATGTGAGGAACAAAATAATTATTACAATGTGTAATGAGAACAAAAATAAAAAACCGGATTATGATAAATTAAGTTTTTTTATAAAAGAATTATTTTTGTATATAAGAATACCATTTCATTTTGCAAAATCATCTCTATGAACCAATCTTCTCGGGGCTTGTTGTTGTCCTTGAGATGCCACAGTTTCAATATACAAACCTTGAGAACACAATCGTTGTTACTCACATCAAACTGGTTCAACATCATAATGTTTGATGGTTCCATCTTCATGTTTAAGAAATATTCAAATTAAAGAAACGATTAAACATTGAATAATGAATAATTCTACTTTGAACGAAACAAATAAAAATAATAAAATATATAAGTAGGAACAAAGTTATAAACCTTGCAAAGAAACAAATAAGATTTTGATCAAGACAGTTAGAAGGTGTGAGAATTTGTATGTGCATATAAGAGTATATATAGGTAAATAGAATGTGTTTGAATTTTAGGATTGTTCTATAACAAAGGAATGTATAAATATAGTAAATTTAGAGCATAAAATTAGGGATTTTTTTAATAACCGTGGATTAATAAATCATATCAATCAATTAAATTATATGAATCAATTCCAATTTATCTAAAAATAGACCCAGTTATGATATAATTAAAATTTAAATTGTAATAATTGGATAGGTTGTTTTATATTAAATCATATAGATCAAATATCAATTAAACATACTAATCAAAATAAAACAAACTAAAAATTGGTATAACAGCTAGTGTGCGGCAAAAAAATATTATGACATTCAAAAAATAAAAAATCGTTTCTTTTCAATGAACATAACAAAAGTTGTCAAACAAAATAACAATAGTAGATACATTATACTACCTGATGGTTTAGTGAGCCGACATGTGGTCGATCGATGGTGAAGGCAGGCATGGATAGGACGACATTACTAAGAGTAAACTTCCTGACGTTGAACAGGAACATCGATGTGGAAGGTTGATTTGCCGGATTCAATGAAATGAGATCGAGGTCGGTGGAAGATAATGGAGGCGTGAAAGAGGGAATACTTGATTTAGGTGATTAGGTTAAAAGAGTTTCCATATTATAAAAAAAAGAATGGATGTGAAAACGGGTATGGTATAGCGGTGGGTAATCCATATTCATATTCAATATTCAATTCAATATTCAATATTCCATATATATTCAATATAGTCAATAGTCAATAGCCAATCCATATATAATCAAACGGGTTAGGGAATTAATGAAATTATTTTTGATTTATTTTATTGTTTAGAAAATTAGAGAAGTGAATGATATAATTGGAAACATAGGAAAGGGCCATGTGGACTCAATCTCAATTGTTTTAATAGTATAGGTAGATAATATATTAATCATGTCAAAATTATTTCTTAAAATAAAACCCCATGTTCCTTAATTTATGCATAATTATGCATATAATAGTTGTAAAATTAAAACCTTTAAATTATGTAAAATTGAATGCTTAAAATAAAACTCCCATTACAAGTTTTTAAAACTCAAAATACTTTCGAGGTTAATTTTATTTGAATAATTTAAGATAGTATTAAAATATTTAAATTATGTCAAAAATGTTGCTTAAAATAAAACTACCTAATCTTTAATTTATACATAATTATGTATATAATAGTTGTAAAATGAAAATTTAAATCTTTTAATTATGGAAAAATTAATTGTAAAAATAAAACCCGTATTAAAACTTTTCCATCCTTAAAATAGTTTCCATATTTTTATTAAAATTTTATTTAAATACCAATTAATCGTTATATAATATTGTTAGAATTTTAATGCAAGATTATAATAAAGTCTTATAATTATGTCAAAATTATGGCTTAAAATAAAACCATTTAGTCCTTAATTTGTGCATATAATAGTGGTAAGAAGATTAAAACATTTTAATTATGTCAAAATGAATGTTTAAAATAAACACAAATATTTTTAACTGATCCTTAATATATGCATAATCTAAATATGGTATTAAAACAAAATTATTTTTCCACATAACATCATTATAGAGTGTCCACATTGTATTTCACATACGCAATTCCTCTAAATACATTTTCCACCTAATTAACATTTATTAAAATGTATAACAATTAATTAAATGCATAAATTCCTCTATCCATTGCTTTTTATTTATATCCTCTAATATTATATTAACTTACTAGGTTAGAACCCGTGTATTACACGGGGTGGTAATAAACCATAAACAACTAAAAAATAAATATAATAATATAAATACTTGAAACAATCTTACTTTTGTTTTAGTGAAGTTATTTAAAAGTTGTTCATGGATATTAATAGTCAACTGAGACGACTCTAGAACTATTTGAGCATATTATTTTCTCGTTAAATCTTTCAACTTAAAACGTTTGACACTATGAAAAACCCAAAATAGAAAAACATATAATATAAAAATGAATAAATACCCAAAATAGAAAAACATATAATCTAAAATTGAATAAATATTGAATAACTGGTCTAAAAGGAAGTATTTAAAACATAAAATTGATATAATATGAAGCTTATGATAATAAGGACGACTTGTCAAAACTGGTATGATCTAACCATATATGATATAAGTAATATACTACAGGAAACAAATGAACCAAGTGTCACAATATATGAAACAATGATGTGTATTAATTACCCAGGTTAAGTCATTAAAAAAAATCAATTGATCATAAGGCCATGGGTATCCTCTAACTCATCTTAACTCCATAACATCACTCATTTATCTCTCTTTCATTCCATGTCACCCAAAGAAAATAGTTTAATCCTTTTAACTTATCTCACCCCTACTAATTATTAATTTAGTTTATTGTTCTTTGCCTTTTAACTCGTTAAAAGCATAATCAAAGGCTCTTTTTAACAAAATTAGCACAAATGAGGAGTGGTTTAATTCATGTTTTTTAATTTCATGTCATTTTAACGTATGTTGGGGTTAGAGTATACCCCATGGCCTAACAAACCATTTTTAGAAGTTTGTTATATTAATGACTTAGAAAGCTACTATTGAAAATTAAAGGCAAAATAAATACTACTAAAATGCAAACATTGCGATGACTTGAAAAATATGATGATATGTTATATAAAGATAATTACAAAGATTAGTTATACTAACATATTCCTATCCTTATTCAATATTGATACATAAACAAAAATAACAACAATCAACTTGAACAAATCCATTCCATCGAGTCATCTAATCCCCCCACTTCTTCCAAATCTTTTAGTTCAAGCCACACACATAGTCAAAATAAATCAGTGTTGACATATAAAAGTTAAAATAGCCTTGAGATTCACCATTCTAGGCATTTGGAAAAAGACCAAACAAACTTCACTACCTGTAGGCTGTAGCCAATCGCAGAACCTATAACCAAAACCAAACCAAATAGTGTAAAACAATGAACTGCCATATAAACTGAAACCAAACATATATGATTAATTCAAAACTGAAATGTTATATATTGATTATAGATCATACCTTTTTGTCATAACCATACAAAAGTAAATGTTTGTTTCTTTTTACAATGAACTGACAAATGAAGAGTTGAATCGCGAACGAACACGGGCCCGAGCTGCACAAGTAAAAGTGATGAATTCACATTTCCTGAAATCAAACTACCATTTAATGCTTTAAACATCCAAATATCCCCCTTGGCTCTTGCAGTTAAAAAAACTTTCTATGCATTTATCAATGAAACTTTGATAAATTGCACCAATAACAACGAAAGATAGCCAACATTGCAACAACTCCTCTAGCTCCATATAATATAACTATTGTCTTAATTTCAACTACATCCCACTATGTTCAACAAATCTCATCTGTAAGAACAAACAAAATTACCAAAAGGCAAGTGTAACACTCATACAAAATCTCATTAGTAAATAATTGTATGAATAATATAGTAAATGAATGAATATGTTAACAATAACATATCGTCTTGAACAATCATTTTGATGGACCAATCTTGCCCGGGCTTTGAGTTGTCCTTCAGCCGCCAAACTCTTAAAATACGGACCTTTAGAATACACGCACTGTTAAGAACATCGAGTTGGTTCAACATGGTGATATTGGTTGGCTCCATCTCGCTACAAAAATTTAACAAAAACACAAATAAATTATAATTAAATAACAATAACAATTTTAAGCGTCCAAAATTAAATATGAAAATGGAGGAAATATATGTAAACAAAAAGTAAAAACCTTGGCACAAAGCTACTTGATTTTATTAAAAAGGCGTTGATGGTGTAAGAATTAGCATATGAAATGTACATATTTATAGGAAATGAATTAGGGTTATCGAAAATTATAGAAGAAAGGTATAAATGTAATTGATTAGATACATAAAGTTAGGAAATTTCGAAAAATTTAAAAAGAATTAAATTAGGAAGGAATAGAACTGATATTGTAATTAATGGATTTTCAAATAATATGCAATGTTACAAAATTAGATTCGAAATACAATTAATATATTTCAGAATTCTTTAATTTTATGTAATGGTAGATATGTAAAATGGAATGTTACATAATGTAAAAATGTAAGTTACTAATCATATAGTATGTATTGTAATTGTAATTCATATAAGGTGTGAAAATAAAAAGTTAGTAATTGTTGTAATATATTGACAATAATTAATAAGTGAATGGTTGAATGGGTCAACTAACGTAAATTGTTATTATTAAAAAATAATAGTCAATGGATTTGTATTTTAAATCTTAAAAGTAAATGAGTGTAATTAAATCAGTGGGTCAATGGGTCAACTAAGGTAATAATAGCAAAACTTAATGATCGTTAATTAAATAAAATTTTCATTCAAATTTAGACCATAATTAAGTCAACAATTAATTCAAATATGAAGGAGGGAATATCAAATTTAAAATTTTACAAAATCCGAAATTAAAACTTTCCTTAATAGATCTGGTCATGCTTTCCTAATATACTTAATTTTCTATTGAATTTCACAAATTTAATTTAAAATTTTAAATAATATAATATTTTAACAGAATTAAAATAATTTATATCGGTATCTCTCTCTCTCTCTCTCTCTATATATATATATATATATATATATATTCTCCGTAATCTCTATATTAAATACGTAAATAATTAATTAATTTATTTAGTATATATTATATATAAAAATAACACAGGTGGTGAATAAAATCAACCAAAAATATGACAAAAGTGGTGAATGAAAACAACCAAAAATAATAAAATTTTCAAAAATAGCTTTTTAATATTTCGAAATCAAACTATACCTACGATTTTAAAAGATTGCATTAAATAGAATATTTTGTCTTGTTATTTAATTAATATAAATTTACACTTTTAGCTTAATGTATTAATAATCTTAAAATATTACATTATTACATTATTATTTAATTATTGAAGATGAATAATTAATTCAAATAGGAAGGAGGGAATATCAAATTTAAAATTTTACAAATCCATAATTAATCCTTTCCTTAATACACTGGGTCATCCTTTTCTAATATCCTTAATTTCTTATTTAATTTATCAAATTTAATTTAAATATTTAAATAATATAATATTTTAACAGAATTATAATATTATATATCGATATCTCTATATATTATACATATATATATATTCTCAATAATCTCCATATTAAATACGTAAATAATTAATTAAATTAAATATTATATTATTAATTATATATAAAATTAACACAGGTGGTGAACAAAATCAACCAAAAATATAACAAAGATGGGGAATGAAATCTGTAACATCCTAAATATTCTAATAATAAATAGAGAATGTTGCGTTAAATTGTCGTGCGTTTAATGTTACTAATTAACGTCTAATGAGGAAAAGATCATGGACTTGGACTAATTAAGATGGATTAAAGGAAATGGGCCTTAGGTCCATGGGCTTTAAGGGATATAAATATCCCCTAAACCAACCTTAAACCCTAAACCATCATTCATTTCCATCTTATTCTCTAACACACTCCAAAACACACACAGACCACACACCGCCATATACGGCCGGCGACCGAGAGAGAGAAACGAGCAAGATCTGAGAGAGAGTAAACGATTAGTTGTGATTAAACAAGCTAACCAAGATCGAACGAGCACAAAAAGGTATGTTCTTGACCTTTAAAGTTTACGTTTTACTGAACGTTTAGCCTTGAAACTTGAAACGATAATAGATCGGATCTAAATGAAGCATAAAGTAGCGAACTTGATGCTAGGACGAACCTAATAAACCCATAAACATGTACTGTTCGTTTAAGATAAACCGTAGATCTTGTATTGAACGTCCTTAAGCTTAAAGGTCCAAGCTTTATAGTATATACGGGATATATATACGAACGAAAACGGTTAGGGAATGTTAGTGGGTGATGTCGAACCATAAAAAGGGTATTAAAATCGCCAAAATGCTTGATAAAAACCAAACCCGTAGCTGAACTGAATAACTTCGCCTGCAAAGCATAACTTCGCCTGCAAAGCTTAACTTCGCCTGCAAAGCTTAACTTCGCCTGCAAGCTTAACTTCGCCTAAAGCTAAGTTCGCCGAGCCTTAACTTCGCCTGGTGATAAGTTCGCTCAATGCTTAACTTCGCTTAATGTTAAGTTCGCTTAACACTAAGTTCGCTTATAGTAAGTTCGCTTAATGTTAAGTTCGCTTAACTCTAAGTTCGCTTACGGTAAGTTCGCTTAATGATAAGTTCGCTGGAGTTAGCAAATTAGAAAATAAATTAAAAACCTAATGGAAAATGTGTTAAGACAGTTAATGTAAATAAAATTTTTCCAAGCTGACCTGGCAGCTCGACCCCAGCCAGGGGCTCTGCCCCTTGGACCCTGCTAGGGGCTGCCTCCCCTAGACCCCGCTACCAGGGGCGCTGCCCCCGGACCCCCGTTCGTTGTGGGTTATATAAAGATAGAAATACTACATGAGTAGTGGTAGTTAATTGATACATGTAAATATTATACAGTTAGCCGTGCATAGCTCAAGAAGGGAATAACGACTAACGGAGAGCGTAACAGGATTCAGGTGAGTTTCTAGCCCCATTTATGTGTTATGTTTTCGGGGCTGTGTGCATACTCAATATGTTTGTTAATACGCTTATTCTAAGTGATAAGTGTATGCCTTATGTGAATAATGTGAAATGTATGAATGATTGCTTGATGGTACGTGAACGATCTTCGGATATTGCACGTACTGTCAGGTTGTAACGCTATATATAAGGTAAGTATGATATGTATGCTTATGTGTATGAACGTGATAAAGTTAATAAAAGAAGGAAAGGATGGTTGTATGGTTGTATGGTTACGAAAAGGGTACCGAGCCCTAATAATACTCGAGGTATGATGTATGGTTGTATGGTAACGAAGAGGGAATCGAACCCTACTAATATTCGAGAACTAGGGAACCGAACCCTACTAATATTCGAGGAAAGAGGGTACCGAGCCCTAATAATACTCGAGGAAGGAGGGTACCGAGCCCTAATAATACTCGAGGAATGTAGGGCGTAATGCTCTTTATAATGTAAGATATGAAAGCAAGTTAATACAAAAGAAAGTATGAAAGTATGAAAGTAGAAAAGTATGAATGAAAGAATATAAGTTTGTATGTATTGTATAATGTATGATTAACTAGAACTTACTCAGCGTAGCTGACTTTTAGTATGCACGCAGGTGAGTAGGATGAGGCAGCTCGCTTGAGGAGACACGTGACACTGAATAAGAGGCTGACATCGGAAGACTCAAGACGTTTAAGTTTAATGTTTCGGTTATTTTGAAAGACAAGATGATGTTTTAAGACAAGAGGTGTTTTGTTATGAAATGTTTTATGAAAGCTTTTATATTCCGCGAATGTTTTAATTAACTCTGATATTTAGAACTGCGTTTATGAGTAAATCCAACACGAAAGTAGGGCTACCGGTAACGGGGCTTTACAAAATCAACCAAAAATAATAAAATTTTCAAAAATAAATTTTTAATCTTTCGAATTCAAACTATACCTACGATTTTAAAAGATTGCATTAAATAGAATATTTTGTCTTGTTATTTAATTAATATAATTTACACTTTTAGCTAAATGTAATATTAATTAAAATATTACATTATTACATTATTATTTAAGCATTGAAAATGAAAAATTAAAGATTAAAGGAAAGAGGAAAGATAATAATTTAATAGCATTGATGAATCTTAATTTAATATATTTTTGATTTATTTTAATACCTTGAAAATTAGAGAAGGCCTTGATATAAATAGAAACTATGAGAATCAACCAATAGGAAGGGGGTATATGGACTTAAAGCTTATTGCTTTAATAGTATAGTTAGATTCATATAAATTTAGAAAGACTAATCTTTGACCTTTTTCAATTCTATATAAAAGTCTTCATTAATTTTATTTTATAATCATTTAATTCAATAACTTGACTTATAGCAAATTTCATTTCCGGATTATATAATAATCAATTGAATTACATAAACTGTGAAAAATAAATAAATACATGAATACTAACAGAAATATACATCAATATTAAACAAAAATAAAAGGCATCTTATCAAACAATCTTCAATCCATGAAATTAGCTATATCTAGTTGGGGACAATAATCTGAAATGATAAAATTAAATATTAATATTTATATCACATAATAAATAAATTACAAAGTATGAAAGATTTGAATCAAGTGAAAAAAATTTAAAATTGATGTTATAATTTACAACCAGAAAATTTGAATCGCGTTACCGAAAAAACGAAATAGTGAAGATCTCCATTGAATGTTCGATTTTGATATATAACCTAAAGAGATTATTAGAAAAAAATCATATAATTATTAATATAAATACAAACAAAAACAAAAAACAAACTAATTGTAATTGATATAAAACCTTACCGGAATAATATGATAAGAGTATCAATAGGAGTATGAAATATAATTACCGGAATAACATATAACAAAACAATGAACCTTACCGCAAAAACATATAACAAAATCGAAAAACAATAGAACCTTACAGGAGAACAACAGAACCTTACCGAAAAAACATATAACAAAATCGGCCATTACCGGAATATAAGAGACGGTGGAGGAATAAGCCGAAAGAGAGACGAAATAGAGAGAGAGAGAGAGATTAAAATGACTAGAGTTTTCAAACTTGAGATTTATATAATGTAAATGAGATGGTTTAGTAAGTTTTTGAATTCTTATAATAATTTGAATAATTAATATCATAATTACATTAATAGGTTAATTATGATGTTTGACCAGATTTTAAAAATAATTACATAAAAGGTTAATTATGATGTTTGACCAGATGTTAAAAATATTTAGTAACTATAAATAATTATTGATTGTCTAATATTTTAATTTATTTTAACATTTTTTTATTCACATGAATTATTAATAATCATTGATTGTATAGTAATTTATTTTTTTTTGATTTATTTTATTAACATGAAAATTAGACAAGTGATAGATATACATGGAAAGTCTAAGCAACAACCAATACGAAGAGAGAAAGTTGAGTTAAAGCTTATTACTTTAATAGTATGTATAGATAAGGTGTTTGGGGCCCGCCAACATAACCCATCTCACCCATTACAACTTATATATTTTATATATTTTTTGGGTTAATTTTATATATACCCTTATAAATATTGAAAATATCATATATACCCATGCAAAACTAAAAATATCGTATATGCCCTTACAAAGTTATTAATATATCATATATACCTAATTCATCAAAAAAATTAAAAAATGACCATATTACTCTAGTTTGATTAGATGCGATAAAAGGTTTTACAGTGTAGACCATTCGATGCGACAAATCTTCGAATGGTTTGTAGTTTTGAATAAATGGCGAGAGATGATTTGGTTGTCATTAAAAGTGAGAAACGTCAATTAAAATTAAAATAATAACATAGGGTATAAACACATTATGTAATAGAAAGGGGTAGAATGGTCTATTCGTTAAAATGGGAGTGTATAAAAGTTAATTTTTTGAAAAATAACGGTAAAATGGTTATTTATTAAATTATTATTAATTAGTAGGGGTATATATGATACTTTAATTGTTTTATAATGGCATATATGATATTTTAGTTACTTTGTAAGGGTATATATGATATTTTAAGTTTTGCTTGAGTATATATGATCTTTGTATGTTTGTAAGGGTATATATGAAATTAATCTTATTTTTGACCTCTGTATTAGACCATTTTGTCACATTTAATTAATGCATGTTGGTATTCAAAAGACACAAAAATGTTTTTGTATTAAATGGATTACAAACAGGGATGAAGCTTACTTAGGGGCGGGGGTGCCCCTCCCCCCGGATTTTTTTTTGCGCGGTAGTGTAAATTGATTATTTTTCGCTCGAAATTTTGTATGCGTAGTGTAAATTTACCCGTTTTGTACCAAAAATTTGAGCGTGGCTGTAATTATTCGGATTTTTCGTTCAATATTTTGCTAACCGTTACCCAACCCGTTTCTATGTTCGGGTGATTTTATCAATAAAATGTTGTACGTATCGAGTTATTATTATTATTATTGTTTATTATATTTAATTAATATTTAATAATAACTTTGAAATTTATACACTTTTTACCCTAACCTTAAGTCTTATCTCTATATGTATCCTCACCTACAGTCCAGGGACTAAAATGCAAAATCTGTAATATAATTATTTTATTATATTATAATTGTCACACTCAAACCTAAGGCGAAAATGTCGGGGCGCGAACTGATTGTTCACAACTCACAAGGTACTATAATGCAAATTTTTATATGACAATATCTATTTAATTTGTTTAAATAAACAATTTGCAAATGAGTATATCAAATATAAAGAAATTACAAAATGATATCAAATGATTCTTGTATAAGTTTTATATCCTAAAAGTCTTCTCTAAGTGATCTTCATCTTGATAAACTATCAACCCCACAACCTGCAAACGCGTGCAAAATATATTTTTTGTCAACACTAGGTTGAATGAGAAAATCACCAGTTTTAATTACCATATAATAATATATGAGAGAAAACCGTAAAACTGTTATATGTGAGTATAACCAATCAAACCATAGTATATAAATATTTCAAACAAATAATGATAAGTGGGCTAAACTGTTGCCATGAGAATAGGGCGTTGGTTACCATAATTGAGTTGTCGGTGAAACCATTGTCATGTGATCGGACGCCGGCCACTACGACATGATGTGATAATAATGATAAATAATGGACCTCTTCGAATGAAATAAATAAACATATAAACAAATAACAAATAGCAAGTAGTCATTCAATTGATACACAACACAAATATTAACAGTTTGAATTATATAGCAATGTAAAAATGAAGTTTAATAGAAAGGTACGCACAAGTCCCCAAAACGTTTAAAATAGTAAAATAGAGGAGTGATTACTCACATGGTTAGTGCACAATATACAAGGTATGATGATGGAAAAGCAAAAAGTTAACCCGTCGGGATGCACCGACAAGGATTCCTAGTTGAATAATATAATATTATGGGTTAATAATAATTGGGATAACACATATAATGGATTTAAAATTTCGATGTGATATGAGTTACGATTGTGATTAGAATGTTATTGATCGAATGATTGATTTCTAACGTTCATTATTATTGAAAAATCATTATTAGTTATACTTGATGTAACAAACATGTAATCTAAGTTACAAATAATTAGTTTAGATATAAGTTGAGATAAAATTATAATAATTTGAATATAAAAAGATAAATAACTTATAATGATAATAAAACGTAACTGATTAGATATAATATGTATGATATTAACTAAATAATATAAATAAATAAATGTTTAAATAATTATAATATATGTGATAACAACATTTAAATAAATATATTGCCAATAAACAAATAATCATTTGAACTAATTAATAATATGTAATAAGTGTAACATCCCGGCCTCTCGTACCACCAATATTGTCCGCTTTCCCCTCAATGGGTTGCCCATCCGGGAACTCACGGCTTTGTTTTTGGTTGCCCAGGTAGAGACTTCCCAGTGGTCACTCATCCTAGTAATACTTCCACCTAAGCACGCTTAACCGTGGAGTTTTCATGTGCTCCACCGCCAACTAAGCCCAAAACGCGTTGGTGATCGAAGAGGCAGGACATTTACTTATGAACCAAGGATCTCTCTTGTCCACGGCCGATGTGGGATTTACCTAAGAGTGGGAAGATGTTATGTTTTCCAAGGGTGTTAGAAAAAACCCCCTTTGGAGTCATCGTCCTTGATGAGGCGTGTCCCATCATCCCGAACGACACAAGAGTGGCTCTGATACCACCTGTAACATCCCGGCCTCTTGTACCACCGATATTGTCTGCTTTACCCCTGATGGGTTGCTCACCCGGGAACTCACGACTTTGTTTTTTGTTGCCCAGGTAGAGACTTCCCAAGTGGTCACCCATCCTAGTACTACTTCCACCTAAGCACGCTTAACTATGGAGTTTTCATGTGCTCCACAGCCAATTAAGCCAAAAATGCGTTGATGATTGAAGATGCAGAACATTTACTTATGAACCAAGGATCTCTCTTGTCCACGGCCGATGTGGGATTTACCTAAGAGTGAGACGATGTTGTGTTTGCCAAGGGTGTTACAATAAGTTATAATATAAATAAACAATTTATCTTGAATCTTTTAACGACAATTAGCGATGAAAATACATTTAACCATTATAATAAGTTTATTATACTTTTGTTTATAAGTAAAACATACACATACACACACAAATAATAATTATAATAAGTTTGTAAAAACGTTCAACGACGAGAATCATCAATAATGGAGTCGGGTTTTTAACAAAATAAAGTTTATTATTAATATATCTTTATAATATATATATATACACACACATAGAAAATCTTATAACGAGATTTTGACAAGAGACGTAACCTTAAAGATGTCGGTGAAGTAAAATAATGTTTATTTTATATTTAATATTAATTAATAAATCACTTAAATAATTAAAACAATAAAAACAAAAAATACAAAAAGGAGATGGGCTGGCATGGGCTAGAACTTGCGCCCCTGGCCGGCTCAGTGAATAACACACACACCCTGCCACCAATTGGGCTAAGGTGTCGGTTGAGTATTATATGAAAACGATTTATTATATACATAAAGCAATTCATTCCAATTCTCCTATAAACCCTAATAATCTAAATCGATGAAACTGAGTTGTGATTGTTTAATTAAGTTTAGGGTTAACATAATATTGTTTAAAACGAGCATGTTACTTATGACAATTACCTGAATTATTGATTAATTGATGATGAACAATGTATAGATGTCGTCGGCCAAGAACACGAAAAAAATCAATACATGCGTGCTGATATAATGAAATTAAACACAGGGCTTAAGGTCGCGAGATCACAGGGAGGCTGCAGTAGGGTTTAATTAGATTATAATGATCTGTTAATGGTCTAACGCTATATTGGCATGAACGGTTAGATAATATTGATAATTCGTATAAATTTGATCTTGGTTTCCAAATTGTAGCGTCGTGAGGCCGATTATGGTATGAGGAATAACACCATTGATCCAATTTCCATGTTTACTGTTGGTGCATTTTGTGACCGTCGCTATGCAATTCCGACTAGTTGGGGAGAAGTTGTGGAGGGAGCCAACCTCGTCATAGGTTAAGTTAGAACAAATTCACTTGTTGGTGAAGTTAGGATAACTTCACGTGTTAGGATAACTTCACCATAGGCCCAAGCCCAAGCCCGCGAAAATATTTATATATATATATATATATATATATGTTATGTTTAGGGTTAAGAGAGTCGATCAAAAAAGAGAGAGTGAGAGTAGAAAATTTGTCTAGAGAAAACAGATAGGGAGAGTCTCGTGGGCAGACCCAAGGTAGAGCTCACCTCGGGTCGGCCGTAACATGTTTTCTCTTTCGGTATGTAATGTGTTTTGATTAATATATAAAGCGGTCTGCAGATCTGTTTATTTCGTTCGTGTGTTTGTTTGTTTGTGTGTAATCGTGTTCTTCGTCTCAAACACCATAAACGAGTCTAGGAGGATTCCGCACTCCTAGACATCGTGGGGATCTCGTATCGATCACCATCGCACCGGGGACTTACATTTACGTCGAATATTGTGGTTCAAGCTAGCAAATTGGGTCTCGGGTTTGTGATATGGGTGTGAAATACGGATACTGGAAATCGGGTTAATGGGTTTAGGGGTTAAAATAATAAAATTTTGCTAATTAGTCCTTGTACTATAAGGGTGGGTATGAAATGAGGTTAAAGTGTGATAAGGGTAAAAATTGCATATTATCCAAAGTTATTATGTTAATAAATAAATATATTAAAGTTGTTTTAATAGTTAAATAAACAATCAAACAATAATATTAAAATAATGAAAATCACTCGATAATTGCGGTGTTTAAATTGATTAAATTATCCGAAAATCACTCGATAATTGCGGTGTTTAAATTGATTAAATTATCCGAAATCGAAAACGGCTCGGGTATTTAAATGTTAATAAAATAAACGATAACCCGAGTTGTTACAATAATCAGCAACCCAAACCCATATCATGATCCAAACCCGTAAACCCGTGACCCATTTGTTAACTTGTGCCTTAATCTTCGTTGTAAACATGGAATTGGTCATATCAAATCATTCACCTTGCCTAATCGCCTTTACCGACAAAGTTAATTAGGAAAACACGATCGTTTTGATACGCATTGACTTATTATATAGACTAGCTATAACCTATTTGGTAAAATACCATCTAACGTTGATCATAACTCAATTAATCTTGTCTGCACGATCACATATACATTGCGAGTCTAACCCCCATAATCAATTGCAATATTATTACATGCTGATACGTGTACTTCATCTTGTTCCTACCAGCGACATATAGTTCTAATTGACCCTCGTTTTAACATCGTCTAAGGTAATTTTTTATATGGTTTTGTTTGTTGTTACGCCATCTACATTAACCATATGGTTAATCGGTCAAACGATTAACTTTTTGGCCGATTATGATTTTAGGGTTCATATAATCTGGTTTGCGTATTTATTATGTGCATATAATAAATTTGTTTCATGTTGTAACTAACTAACACCCAAGCGCAGCTGGCTTGGGTGTGTGTGTGTTCCAGGTTCATGCCGGCTGGGGGGCGCAAGTTCGAGCCTCCCCTAGCCGTTTTTGGTCCATATTATTTTTGGAAAACTATTTTATTAATATATTATTAATATATTAATTATTTTAAATTACTAAAATACATTATAAATAATATATAATAATAATTAATTAATATTTAAACATAACCGACTTGTTAGTTGATCGTTTTCCGCACTCTGATAAAACTACATGTATGTATATATATTGTTATATGTATGTATGTATTTATATGATCTGTCAAAGATTTTGAAAGACGAAGCTGACAAAGGATTCAAGTTCTTAAAAGAAAAGAGAAGCTGGAGAATGATTCAACTTCACTGGTCATAAAGGACAGAAACATTGAAAAGAATGGACATTGCTGAAAGAGACTATATGATGAATGTCAGAGGCAGGAATCCATTGTCAAATATGAACACATTCATAAGCCTAGGAAGAAGAATGATACGCCCCAACTACACAGTATAAAGAAATGGCATTATAAGTGAAGTGGAATACAAAGAAAATGATGACCATTACTTGCTGAGAAACTTTGATGGAAAAATACTGGGGATTATCAAGAAAGATGAAGACTTGATCTACCTGCATGATGAGGATCTGATGGATATAAGGGATTTGGTTATACCAGAAAGTCATACTCACTATCGACTCCTTAATATCTTCAAAATGAAAGCTGCATCAGAAATAGTCAACCGAAGACAAGCCACCCATAATGCAAGAAAGAGACAAGATTAATAGAATAGGCTTTGTGATGTAATGTCTATGGACAGCTTTTGATTATGTAATCTGTTTATGTTATTTGATTATGTATTTTGACTTTTAATTTGATGTGTATTTTTGACTAAGTGTAAGTAACCTTAGAAATGTTTCGGGTAAGCTGAGGTGTTCCAATCTAGGGGGAGATTGTTGAGTCAAAGATTTGACCAAAATTAAGTATATGGAAGATTGGAATCTTCTCAACCTCCTCACAATTCGCTAAGTATGGATCCGGGCACACCTTGGACCTCCGAGCAAGCTTTTACTTAGCCGGGTACGATATTTTGTCTATCGGGCAAGGTCATCTTCAAGTAGTCTTCTTTAGTGGATATCCGAGCAGGGTTTGCAAATTAGTGCATTGCCGGGCAAGGTTCACTTGTTTATGTAAATCCGGGCAAGGTTCACTTTATCAAGCAAGTCTGTTCTTCATAGCCAAGTAAAGTTCACTCCCGAGTAAGCTTTTGGCTAACCAAGTCCATGAAGCAAAGTGATTGGAAGACCGGGCACGGCATTCATTAATAGTAGTGGTCCGAACAAGCTTGATGATTTATTGGAATATCTTTAAGTAATATCGAGCAAGGTTCAACTCAAGCAAGGAACAATACTGCCGAGGACACTTTGCTAAATAAGTTATTTTATAGCAAGGAGTTGAATGGACCATTGAAGAACAAGGTTGCTCGTAAGGGTTTGTCGGGCAAAGTATGGCAAAGTCAAGAAGACTGAAGTCTACCCGGTGAGTATTTTACTTGGTAAAATACTCTTCAAGTAAAGTCTACCCGGAAACTGATCCCGGGCACACTTCTATGTTACCAAGTTGTGAAGGATGGCAGAGTACATAGCCTACTCGGAAAATGAAGATTGATGCAAAGCCTACCCTGAAGACTTGTTTTACACTTAGAATATTTTGTGATTATGTAATTTTAATATGTATTAATGTTTGGGGTTTCTAGAAGGAATGACAGCTGTCCTAGGGTGGCAGGCCTATAAATAGAATGTTTTAGGGCACGCCGCCTAAGACAGAGAGCGACATTAATTGAAATAGAATATTTTTGTGTGAC